>NC_134577.1:45841005-45963505 GCF_050947875.1 Dermacentor variabilis
AAGAAATACGGCACTTTACATGCAATGCGTATAATACGTTTTTGTAAGACAGTGAGTCTGTTAATGTTTCCAGCTGTTGTTGTTGCCCACACCATACATCCGTAGTTGGCTATGGAAGAGAACAAAGAGTGGTAAAGTAACAAGTTAACTGATGTAGGAAAATTAAAGCAATTGCGGCGCATGATACCAACTGTTCTGGAAAGTTTCTGAACTACGTAATTAATATGATCATTCCACGACATATCTGCTGCAAAGTAAACGCCCAGAGTTTTCACAGACTGCACAAATTCTATTCTGGTATTGTTTAATTCAATTAGAGGAGGTTCAAAGTGTTTGTGACGTGGGTGAAACATGACTGCTGCAGTTTTGCTAACGTTAATTCTTAAGTGATTATCAACCGCCCAAGTATTTATTTCATTTAAGGTTTTATTAGCTCGATTTGCGAGATCAGCAGTTGAAGTACCCGAAAAAAACAAGCTGGTGTCATCTGCGTAAATTATGTACTTAGCAGTGCTGTCGATGTGGACAATATCATTGACATAAAGAACAAAAAGAAACGGACCCAAAATGCTCCCTTGCGGAACGCCGGAAGCTACCGCTTTCAACTGGGAGCATTCACCGGCAATACTAACAAACTGAGACCTATGTCGCAAGTATGAGGCAATCAGCATATGGGCTATGCCTCTAATACCGTAATGATCCAATTTTTTAAGCAGCACAGAGTGATTAACAAGGTCGAACGCCTTTGAAAAATCTAGAAATAATCCTAGTACCATGTTTTTTTATTCAAAATTTTTTAGTATGAATTCTTTTTGAGCAAGGAGAGCTAACTCAGTAGATCTGTTTTTACGAAAGCCATATTGAGCTGTAGTGATAATGTTATATCTTTCACTAAAACAAGATAGCCGTTTAAGAACAACTTTTTCGAGGCCTTTTGAACCCTATCATGAGATGTTCGTCAGTGAGTGAACCTCTGAGAAGGTGCTGGAGTGAGAAGGGTTGTTCGTGTGAGCATGCCGGACTAATACGCCCTGTTGTACTGCAAGTTCTGCGCGCAGCTTATACACGGGAAAATGCAATATCAACGGACACCGTTGCAAACAGAAGAGTAAAAAAAGTAGATCAAGCTTCAACAAAGTAAAGAAGTTGTAGCACAAACATAAATATGTTTGTGCTACAAACTTATTTATTTATTCGATCTTTATTCGATATTCAGATCTAGTGAGTCTCGAAGTCTCACCAGATCTGAATATCGAAGAATCTTGACGCGCCGACTGAGTTAGGGAACAAAGTCATTTAATGAGATGCTTCTGCAAAATCCGGAACATTGGGTAGCCTGTTCCTGTCTCGAGATTATAGTCTCGCAGGAGAATGGAAAACACTAGAACAGGAAAAAGTTCACGCCCTGCCATTCCCTCGAAGAGTAGCATTTTAACAGGACGATCGCGAAAGCGGAAGTACCGTTGGTAAGTCACTGTGACGCGATGAAAAGAACAGCCGCTAAAAGATGGGACTGTTTGGAGCTTTTTGTATCCCGGGTTCCGACACCGTGCTTCTGCGCTTCAGGCTCGGGCTCCGTGACCTGCCCATAGCTCTCCTTATTGAGGAGGCCGGACAGATACCAGCAGTCCCACCCGGCGGCAAACTCCTTGACGTGAGAAACGCGTGAATCCCCCGCCAGGAGCCAACCTGGCTACCTCCCAAGCCCGCAAAGACCAGCAATTCTTGCCAGTCGGTCACGGGATTGGTGATTAACGAATGGGTAAAGTACTATATTACTGTGACGCTTTAACCCCTAGCGACGAGGAAGACGAAAAAACATGCAGATATCCAGGACAGCGTTGCAATGTAGATGACGCAGAGCTTGTTTGAGCAAGCGAATTGGCCACAGTAGCGGATGACAGCTGGGCAGCCCGGCCGCCAGTACATTTTAGCTGTCTGCCTCGCGAGTCCGAACGAAGGCGATGCATGATGCATCAAGCGTGTTGGTGAAATGTGCATGCATAGAGAAGTGTGAAACATCTCTAAACCTACTTAAGGCTGCAAACTCCTTGTGGAAGTGTGGCACATACATTCTAGGGGATTGTGCAAGAATTGGACACACAGCCGGTAGGCACAGACCAAGTTGTACGTACCGAGCGCGTGGATTAGTCTGTCTGGGCGCACTCCCGGTGTTATATATAAAACCAGTGAACCCAAGTTGTCTACTACAGTCAAGGCAGCAGCCTGCCACAAATTGTTTATTCGGACACGTATACCAAGATGACCCAAGTTGCGTATTCGACAAGGCAGCATCCAGTCCATACCCAGTGGCCCATGTTCTCTACTTATATCCATAAATATACGAAGTGAGAAAGCGACGACGAGCGGCAAGCTGCGCAGAAGAGGTAAAGAAAGCTTCGCTCTAAAAGAGGACGAACGAGTGCGGCCGAGTGAAACACTCCCCGACCGCTCCGAAACCATCAGCCGTCTCAGTCCTTTTATTTCATATGAAGTACCGCGTTTCAGTTGCGGACGCTGTGAAACTACGCGATGACGTTTTGAGCCATTCAGGCAGGGCATTTGAATAGGCGCTGGCGAGATGGCTCCTTTGAAACTATAGCAGAATATGAGTGTCCCAAATGATAGTATTGCACATTTACCTGTTCACTGACACTACTGCATGAGCTACGTCGAGAGATAAACGTATTAGGAATAAGCGAGGATACTACTGCACTGATGGAAGCTATTTATGTATGGCGTCCAGGGGTAGCACATGCGTGGGCGATACATTTATTTGGCAAGTATAGTGAACAGAGCTTCTTGAGCGGCACACTGCAGTTGTTCAGTGATTTCGCCCATAAACTTAGCATTTTTTTTTTCTTAAAGGGGAGCATTTCATTGCCTAGTCGGAGCCACGTGTCGTAGATTAGCAGACGACGAAGAAAAAGAATGGATCGTGGGCTGCTGCCTCCGCGCCTGGCGTCAAGAAGTGCGCGCACCTTTATCATCATCATGATACCCTTTGTGTTGGTCTCTTCTCCGTTTTTTCTGGCGACACGAGCTGCAAGTGGCCGGCGTTCCCGCAACACCACGGTCAAACGCGAGGACGTGCAAAGTCAGAGTTTGTCGCCGATTGGCGCGTACTCCCGCGCGTTCGCTCTCACATCGCTTTACCAACACGACCTAGTCTATAGGTGGTGTCGGCTGTACTCGTTTGGCGCCTCCTCTACTTGCTCCACTCGCCGGTACGGGAGTAGGTACCCCTTACAGAAAGTTTTATAGAAAGTCTATAGACATTGGTCTATGAAGTCTACAGACCGTCTATAAATATTTCTTTAAACAAGTCTATGAGAGTCTGTGGACTTGTGGCCTTACATTTTTTGTAGTCTATGAAAATTCTGTGTCTATAGACGCTCTGTAGACTGTCTACAGATTAATGAAAATTCACGTTTGTAGACAATTGTCTGCAGGATGTCTGTACATAAAAGTGCGTAGGGTTATACAGTTCTATTTTTGTAGACTGAAGTGTATGGAATGTCTATAGACAAATGTCTATAGATAGTCTACAGACATTAGCTTATAGAGATTTTATAACTTCAGTCCACAAAAGTAGAACATGACTGAAGTCTATAAAATCTCTAAGCAACTGTCTAGTCTATAGACATTTGTCTATAGACATTCCATAGACTTCAGCCTACAAAAATAGAACTGTATAATCCTATGCACTTCTCACTATAGACATTCTGCTGACATTTATTTGCCCACAAACGTGAATTTTCATTAATCTATAGACGGTCTGCAGACAGCCTATAGACTCATACGTTTTAAGTGTAAGGCCATAAGTCCACAGACTGTCTACAGACAATTCCAGTAGACCAGTCTATAGCTAATCTATAGACATTAGCCTTACACTACTTATCGACTACTGTCGATACAGGGTATCCCAGCTAACAAATTTACTGAACATGTTCAACGAAGAATAATGCAAAAAGAGACGGTGCAGTAAGATCCGAATTTAAGACCTATGGTGTCCAGCCGTCAGAGATTTGAACGGTAGGTCTTTTTATAATAGTATATCTTGCACTGTGTGTTTTTTTAAGCTTGGCTAAAATAACCGGGATGGGCACCCTATACACAAGTTATACAAGCCATATTTTGCCAACTGTGTTTCAATTATATATAAGCACTCGCTGCTGAGGTTTTTAATAAGCAGTCTATTCGAAATGCCTATAGAACTTTATTGCATCCAGAATGCATATGCGAACATACCTGGGGTACTGTACATGCAAGCAATCGAAAAATCTCAAATGCATGTAGCTCTCAATCTCTACATAGGATTGCATGAACATTTGTGCACATGCAAGGTTAAGAAATATTACAGTTGCATGCAATGCATCCGCTTGAATGAAATATGGTAGGTACCTGCTATTTACAAATTAGTTTACATATTTGTTTACGTGAGCTAGGAAAACAATCTTTAAAGTATTTGTGCATAGGTACCTGATGCTTCTCATCTGCACTTATGCATTAACGCTAGTTGATTAATGCTTTTGAACCAGATGTTCGCCCATGCAACACAGTTTAACCAAATATTAGTTGAATTTATGGTCTCACAACTGGAATAGACGCCTATGCGAATATCAGTCACTGCTTTCAGAAGTTAGAAGCGGTAAAGCCTCACTATCGCTTTACTATGGTCCCTTTGCAGTCGTTCTGTGGAACGACTGCAAATGGGCCAAGACGAAAGTAATTTTTTTGAAAATTGGCGATGAAATGAGGACACTCTAAGAGGCCATAAAAAGATATTACCGCGGTTCCTGTTTGTTCTAGCTCGGTGTAGGCGTATTTCTAGCGCTTTGATTTCTCAATGGGCTAAATGAGAATGTGTCGCCATGCATGCTTGCACTACACGCGCACGCGGTGACGCATTTGTCAAACCAACGTCACGCGAAACGTTCTGGCCTAGGCTACGGTATGCATGACCACACTCATAAAAGAGTTTGCACCCTTCGGGGCTTGTCTTGTCCCAAGCGCTAGTAACTACGCCATAGCAAATGCGTCATGTCTTGCGCGCATTTCCTTTCTCTAATGCAGCGCACACGGTATTTCCGGGTATGTGCGTAATCAGCGCGAGACAACATCCTCGACAGCAAAGTAGCAAACGCAAGAGTTTTCAAGAACGGAAACACAACCAAGGCAGACGATTATTGCTCTGTGATAAGATAAGCTACAAAAGGTGGAAACTTCTTTAAGAGTGAAGGAGTATTGATATCTCGCACTGAATTAAGAAGACGTTTGCAGCCTGCAATGACGAACTTGGGTGGGAAAGAAAAAGCTTTCTCCGGCAGGAGAAAGTATCACAAGAACCACAACGCGCTTAACATCCACACGAAAACTCAATGGATATAACACTAGTCAGCCTACGCTGATACTTCAGTGCTGAACTTATGTGCTGGACTTCCGGTGAACGCAGAAAACAACGCCGCCACACGAGTCAGCAGTTGTGAGAACAACAAATGCACGAACATAGTCTCCTATGAAAATTAACATCACTTTCCTGCAGAAGCAAGCCATCGACGTTAAAAGTGCGAACAGGTTGAAGGCGGCTGCGCTCTTAAGAGGAAGCTTTAGCTCGGGCCCAGCTCCGACGCGGCCTATTCAAATACATGTAAGACGCAAAAGCGCTCCTATGAGATAACCCTTGGACAGATTTTAATGAAATTTGTTGCATTTCAGGGAGAAAGTTAAATTCTAGTGACTGTTGGAAGCGGAATCTCGATTCGACGTGAGAAATGCATGAATCCCCGCCAAGAGCCAACCTGGCCACCTCCCACCCCCACGACGACCAGCGTTTCTTGCCAGCAGGCCACGAGAATTGATTAAGAAACGATAACAGTACTATATTAGTGTTACGCTTTAACCTCTAATCACGAAGTAGCAGACGAAAGAACACACAGATATCCTACGCAGTGTTTCGATGCAAATGAGGCAAAGCGCTTTTGATGAGCTGTCGAGTTAGCAGCAGCAGCGGTTGACAGCGGGGCAAGCTGGTCGCCAGTACATTTTAGCTCTCATCCTCACAAGTACGAACTGATGATGAAGGGTGTATACCCTGGTCGCCAGTACATTTTAGCTCTCCGTGTCACGAGCACGAACTAAGGTGGTGCATGATGCGCGAAGAGTATTGATGAAAGGTGTATACACAGAGAAGTGCCGCAGGAGGAGGAAAGAGAAAAGCAGAAGGCAGGGAAGTTGAGCAGAATAACGTCCGGTTGGCTACCCTACATCGGGGAATGGCAAAGGGGAAAACAAAGACGACAGGGAGGGGAGGGAAGGAAAGAAGGAAATTAGCGGTGAGTTCGCTGGCGCGTGTGGTCTAATAGAAATTTCATTAATAGTCACAGACGTTCAAACAAGCCCATCGTCCTCAAGAAGCACAAGAGCGCCTTCACCGCTTCATGGGCAGACGAGCGCTGGGGGCAGTGTTCCAGCAGCACCTGCACAGAAAGCGGCCGATTTTCCAGTTTTTGGAGAGCGTTACCAAGTTCTTGTCTTTCTGGGGCATATCGTGGACAGTGGCACAGCAGGTGGTCGATATTTTATTCGGTGCCTCAAACCTCGCATGCTGCACTGCCGGTCACTCCAATTAATGCAGAGTATGCCTTTGTGAAGGCAACTCCTAACCAAAGGCGACAGAGAAGCGTATACCATCATGTGAAGGAAGTCCGACTGGAGGTCGGAGTTGCAGTGAGGGGTTTAATCGATGCAGTCGTGTAAGTCTTAAGTTTGGCGAAATCCACTCGGTCAGTAAGAGAGTGTGTGCCAGGTGTCGAAGCTGCCTTACGGCGTCTGTCCTCGAAAGCGCAATTGGACGCACAGCGCATCTACTTGATGTGCTGTGCGAGCAGCGTTATCGGCGGAATCATTGCCACTGATTCCACAATGACCTGAGAAAGTGCCACACATATATGAAGACTTAAATCTATTTAGAAGTGCCACACATATCTAAATAGATATGTCTTCATACTCCTTATGGAACTTCGACACGTACATTCCAGGAAGTTGGGCAATAACTGGACACATACACGGTAGGCGCATACCGATTTGCACGTACTGAGCGCGTGGAGTTGTATGTTCGTGCACATTCCCAGCGGTACATAGAAAACCAGTGCCCCAAGTTGTCTTACAGTCCAGGCAGGAGCCAGCAGCAAAATGTTCGTTCGAGCACGTATACCCTGATGGCCCAAGCTGCGCATTCGGCAGAACATCCAGCGCATACTCAATGGCCCAAGTTACTTATGTCCAATGAGAAAACGACGACGAGCTTCAAACCCCGAAGAAGTGTAAAGAAAGCTTCCCTCTCAAAGAAGACGAACGAATGCAACCGTGCGAAACGCTCTCGGTCCGCTCCGAAAGCATCAGCCGTCTGTGTAAGTTTATTTTCTACAGACCGCTGCGTTTCCTGTCGACTAGCTGTGTCACTTCCAAACTATGGCCACTGATCCGTGGTACCATTGTGGATGCTGCCAAGCTGAGCAATGTTGGCGTTTTGAGCCATTCAGGCAGGCCTTTTGCATGAGCGCAGGAGGTGATTCGCTTGAAATTTTGGCAGAATGCGAGTGTCAAAAATAATCGTATTACACATTTACCTGCTCATTGTCGCTTCTGCATGAGCGACTTCGACAGGTGGACGTCCTCGGAAGAAAAGATTCTACTGCACTGGTGGAAACTATTTACATATTGCTTTCATGCAGGGGTAACACATGCGCGAGCGATACTTTGATTTATTTGTTAAGTATACAGTGAACAGAGGCCATTGAGTGGCACACTGCAGTGGCTCAGTTTTTATGCGTTGCATATTGCAATCACTCAGTTCAGCCCTTGGGCGCGGCCGGGCAGCCACCATTGACCTTTAGCGCAACCACGTGACGTGACGTCACGACAGCCGGAGGAAAAGCTGGGCCCCAACTCGCGCAGCCACCACCTGACTCCCGCTCCTCCCGCTAGGGGCGCGTGACGTCACGGAGGAAAAGCTGGGCCCCAACTCGCGCGGTCGCGCGCGGCCGCAGCCACCACCTGACTCCCGCTCCTCCCGCTAGGGGCGCTGCGCCGGCGCGTGACGTCACGGAGGAAAAGCTGGGCCCCAACCAAATGCCCCAACTCGCGCGGTCGCGCGCGGCCGCAGCCACCACCTGACCGCGCAATATGCAACGCATTCTTGGCTTAACCAAGCTAATGGCCATTTTTTTTAGTCCGTAATTCATAGCGTTTGTTTTCCTTTGTTTTTCTTAAAGGGGAGCATTTACTCGCCTAGTCGGATCCACGGTCAAACGAGAGGACGTGCAAGGTCACAGAGTTTCTCACCGATACGCGTATATCCCCAAGCGCCAGCTCGCATACCGCTACACAATCACTACCTAGTCTGTAGGCGGTGTTGGCTGTACTCTGTTGGCGAGCTCTCCTTGCTGCACTCACCGGTACGGGTGTATAGGTACGGAACGAGCCACGTAACAGTACAAAGGCTCTGCAGAGACCACAGAGCTATGCGAGACGTGCCGATGTGACGAGACAGGAGGCCAAGCCACGGGCAGAGGAGCCACGCGCAGTCACGGAGTAGAAGCGACGCGCGGCCGAAGAACAGTGGCACGCCAAGTGAAGGGCCGCTGAAGTGGCTGCCGAGATTGAGCGGCGCCGATTGGGAACCCGCCACTTTTGGGGGTACGACGCGTACATTGGAAAAGTACTTTGTCGAAGACGAACTTCGTTCGGCATCTACAGTCTGCGACTGGCTCTGATTCCAGTCGTACGTCGTCGGGGTGTGGCGGCTCGTGCGTGTGGAAGTGGTCGAGTGAGGGTTTCCCCGGGAGGACGCGAGTGGTTTCTGGCTTTGCACCACTTTCTGGGGAGAAATGCTTCGCATTGACTTAGACAGTCACCTAGAATATCTTCTGCCGCAATTTTATTAGGGCAAAGCCGTTCTTAGCGAGTTACCACAACTTTTCCGTACCAGCTATGTTCCCAGCCTTTTCTGTGGGCTGATCCCTGAAATTGTGGAGCCTAAAAGTGTGGGCCGACATGCACCTCTGCGACCACTGGCCGCGGCGATGTTCCTTATATACGTGTGTATGTATATGTTATATTTTATAAATATAACAAATACAATGGTCTGATGGCAGGTTTCGAACAGAGGGCATCTAGCACAGGAGCCCGGTGCTTCAGCTATTAGAATAGTACGTCCTTTAAGGGCCCCTGAAATAGTTTCGACCATCTTCTAGACGCGTATGGTACAGCAACAGTAAAATGTACGCGCCACAATGTAAGTGAAGCGCATCACATAAAGATATATGTGGACCATTACAAGTTACTCTCTCCCTAGCCACGCTTGTTCTCAACTCTTTAGCCAAGCGATCGGTGCTACTCCACCCGCCTTGCCTGACTGTGCGTAATAATATGACGTCGTGTCGTCTACTCCAGCAGCAAAGTATAATACGCTTCGCTACTGCTTGGTTAGCTGTGTGTTTGTTTAAGCTCTTTGCCAACAGTTGGTTGCACCCTAAAGGCTACTAACGTTTGTACCCTTCCGCCTATCGGGCTAAATTCCCAGTCACCTGCGTTTGCAAGAATACCAAAAACTCTCTAAACTCTATTGTGGTAGTAACCCTCAAGCATGAATTGACGGGCTAAAACGTGTAGGTCGGATACAGACAAGCCGATTCGTTGAAGCTACTGCGGTCGCGTGGGGCATTTCAGAGAGACACGACGTCGGAACTTGACATGTCGCAATTGCTAGATTTGCAGTCTACAAGGCAACATGGGCTATTCGCGATCTTCGCGAAAAGAAACGTCGACTTGGAGTTCGCCTAAACATCGAGCACATTGTAGCAATGTAGACAGCAATACATTTCTCCCTGAAGCCATCGCTCTCCGCGTGGCTTTCAAGACCGGCTGCTCAAACACACGCGCAGCGTTCGCAGAGGCTTGGAGTAGTTTATTGGTAGTAGTAGAATTTCGCGCCACGGAGCACAGCTATTCGAAGAATTTGGGCACCAGGTACAGAAAAACGAATATGCGCAAATTCAAATATATCAATACTACAACTAAAGAGAAAGACAGCGTAACCAATTACTCCGGTTATCCGGTTTTCGTATTCCAATAACCGGTTTTGCAGCAACACCGACTTAGTGTTGCTACACTAAAGAAAGAAAAATAAAAGAGAGAGAGAGAGAAAGAGAAAACAAGGGTAGGAAAGGCAGTGAGGTCAAGAAAAAGAAAGAAACGCTTAATGAAAGCACCTGCACGAAGAACTTGCGCATCGCCAACTTATTGCTCTTCGACGTGTGTAGCTGAGCTATAGCTTTAGCCTCTGGAGCTGCGCTGAGAAATTGATAAGGCAGCGACGCAGGCTGTTGCTGCGAAATTCGCGCTTACGATCGGTTTCGCTCGCTCAATGAAATAGCACGCGCGACATGCAACCTGAAGAAACCCAAATCATCGGTGCCCAGCTAGCTGTCAGCGTGTCGTTTCCCGATGACCGTGCGATAACCGGCGCACGCGGTGATGGCTTCCGATGCCCAATCGCTAGCAAAACGCGTTGAAGGCATTGCGCTTACGACCTGTTTGAACTGGAACGCTTTCGCCACTGTAGCCTAACAAAGTGCAAGTGGTTTGTGTTCGCACATCCCCCACACCACTGTTGTAAACCGGCTATACCCTTTCGTGATCGATTACATAGCGATGCGCCATAGCTTAGCCGAATATTAGAACACGAATTTATGCTTTGACAGACTGTAGTAGATGCCTGGCGGTAGATTATGTATGCGAATAAGTCACTGCTCACGCAGTTTAGAAGCGGCGAAGCCTCACTAGCAGACACATTTCGTTCTGTGGAACGAGTGCAAATGGGCCAAGACGAAACTAATTTGTGTTGAAAATTGGCGATAAAATTAGTGCACTGTAAGAGGTCCTAAGAAGACATTAACGAGGTTCCTATTTGCTTAAACTCGGTGTGCGCGTTTAAGCATTTTGTTTTCTTAATTTAGCTAAATGAGAATGCGGCATCATGCATACTGGAACTGCACACGTACGTGGCGACAGTTACGTGGGGACGTGGTGATTTGTCAAAACAACGTCGCGAGAAATGTGTTTGCCTATAGGCAACGGCATCCATGACCGAATTCTTATAAAAGGGTTTGCACCCATCGGGACAAACTGTAAGGACACTGTAGGATGAGGACGAGATGAGGATGAGGATGAGATAATGAGGACACTGTAAGAGGCCCTAAAAAGACATTAGCGCGGTTCCTGTTTGATCTAACTCGGTGTACGCGTCTTTCGAGCGTTTTGTTTTCTCAATGAGCCAAATGAGAATGTGTCGCCATGCATGCTTAAACTGCACGCGCCGTACGTGGTGACGCATTTGTCAAAACAATGTCGTGCAAAACGCATTCGCGTAGACTACCGTATCCATGACCACACTCATAAAAGAGTGCGCACCCTTCGAGGCTTGCCTTGTCCCACAGCAATAATCGTCATGTCTTGCGCGAATTTCTTTTCTTTAAATTTGCGCTCCCGGTACTTCCAGGTGTGCGCGCAATCAGCGCAACAAAATATCCTCGACAAGAAAGTAGAGAGCGCCGAGTTTTCAAGAAAGGAAACGCAAGCAAGGCACATGATTATTGCCATGTTACATGATAGGCTCCAAAAGGTGCAAACTTCTTTAAGAGTTCAGGACCACTGATTTCTCGCGCTGAATTGGGAACACGTTTGCAGCCTCCAATGACCAAGTTGTAACGGGAACAGAAACCTTTTGAAGTTGTCAAAGAATCTGACTATTCTGCAGGAGGTCGTATCACAAGAACCATAACCCGCTTATATATAGCGGTAGCTACCGCAATTGGTAGTTATAGCCCTCGTCAGCCTACGCTCATGTGCTGACCATCCGGTGAATGGAGAGCTGCCCCCCCGCCCCCCACGAGCCAGAAGTGGTGAGAACAAAAAAGTCACGAACATAAAGCCTCCTACAAAAACTAACATCATTTTCTTGCAGAAGCAAGCCATCGGCGTTACGCGCGCAGACGCCTTCAACCTGCTCGCACTTTTAAGGAAGCCTATAGTGCTGTGAAAGCTGACAATAACTACAATGAGCTGTGTTTTACCATAATCCAAGCGAACTATAAAAGATTAATGACACACACGATAGCGGAGATGCTGAAGTAGTCGCCGTATACCATTAGGTCTTGCGTGCTCGGTGACTGTTCTCAAAGGCGCGTCGCTCCGTGGCGCCTGGAAGTGCTGCGTACTTCGTAGCCACGTATCAGGAACAGTTCGAGTCAAAATCCTTGTGAACTCTTTACGCGTCGACGTGGTGGACAGCAGGCCAGCGGGCACGCAACCACCGCGAAAAACATGCGGACCACCGCATCGCGGAAGGACAGACGCCATTTCAAAACGGCGATGTTGCGACCGCTCGCACTGCTACGGTCGCGCCAGTGAAAGGACGAAAAGGGGCAAAGAGTGGACTACTGCCAACATCCAGGAAAACCTGCGGCGCAGTTCGTCGAGACGCCAACATGCAGTGGCTTCGGTTGCCTAGGTTACGGTGGACCGTCGCGAACTGCGGCGACGTTGTGCTGTGATGACGTTGCAGAAAACGCTTTAATCTCGACGACTGAGATCCAGCTACTGGGCTCAGAGCTCCTCGGAGCGCTCGAACACGGAATGCCAAATTTTTCGCCTTTTTCTTGAATGCGAACTATTATTCGTAGTGGCGTTGTTGCTCCACCTTGCAGCCCAGCCATGTCATTTTACACGTGACTGCGAGAGTAGCGCTGCAGCTCTTCTTTCACGTGTTTTCAGTGACGCCTCGAGCGACCGCTGATTTGCTCGACGACTCACATTGGGCTTTATCTTGTTTGTACGACAGCACGTGCAGCCTGGGTGGACGTCGCTAACATGCCTGCAGTAGTAAATTGCAAGCACTCGAGCGCCTTAGCACACGCGTAAGATTATAGATATAGCGCATTTGTCAAAAGCATCCGGGCCGTACTGCGTGACGTCATGTTCGCAAGTTGTATTGCGAGGGGAGGGTTCGAATAGCTTTGGCTTACGGTAGTTCTTTAATACCGGTGCAATATGGGAACCTTCGATCGCCATCAAGCCCAATCCGGATCAAATTTTTCCATCGCGATCGAGAATGGTTGCCGCTACGCGGTCCAACAATCCGGGTCGGGTTTGTTGAGCTCAATTAGCACGATGGTGCTGAGGACTGCTGTACAAATCGCGATCGACTGGATCCGGTCCGTGCAAAATTGTGGTCGAAATGTGCCCGTGCAGAAGAACCCGAGCCGGATCGGACGCGATCGCTACGAGAAATGCCTGTGCGACAAGGCCATAAATTCGTCATGTGTTTCGGGACTTAACGGATGTTACGGTCATTGTGTCGCGCGGCGCGATGGTTACGTAAAAGGACCTCTCTGTACTGGTGAGGCGGCTTTCCACGTTAGTTTTTTCACGCTTTATTTTTTAGTCTGACGAATAATATTGCTTTTTCTTCGTTTCTATTATTTAGCATGCTGATCGTTTCACATGACGCCATCGCCGCCCCTGGACGAAGCTGCCTCTGCTAGAGTGTACCTCTGCTGCTATCGCTCAGCGATGGCGACCCGCTGACAGGACGAGCCCCAGCGTCCCCTTTGATATTGGACCCCAGCTACACGCGAGAGCACCCTCAACTGAGTGCCGACACGGATAAAAATTAGCGGGCGAAAGCCAACAAGCACGACTTATACTTTGTCAGCAACAGCATAGGTGCACGCTTATCTCCTTTCTGTTTTTTTTTTTTTTTTTGCGCTATGCCTGTCCGGAAATATTAGAATTTCACGGGCTAATCTCGGCCCTCGGTGTTTTCGAGTCTGTTGTGGCATTCAAGCGCGTCCGTAGCGACACGTGGTCCAGGTTGGGGAGTCTATTTACCAATGCGCTAATGATTATTAGATGCATAGTCGAGAGTCGGACTCTCGTTTATGAAACTGCTTCTTTTTCCTTCTTTTTTTTAACTGCTCATCGAAACTACACGCATTTTTTAAGGCGAAAGCCTTTCTAGGCTCATGAAGTTTGTGTCAGCAGACCTGACCGTGGGAGTGTTCGCCGAAGCGTCATCACGCCATATGAAGAAAGATTAAAGACAGATTGTAGAATGAAAAATGATTGATAGTGACAGTTCGTGAATGATAACGTTATAATAGAGATTGGTAAAGGTTAATAATGACTAGTAATTACTAATGATGACTACTAATGATTTGTAATGACTACTAATGACTCCGAAATGATCAATATGTTTAACGACGGATGAGCTCAATTGATTAGTAATGACTCGAAATGTCTAGTAATGAGTAATAACTAAAATGACTACTAATGACTTGTAGTGACTGCTAATAACTACCAAATCACGAATATGTCTAACGACGGCTTGTAATGACCACGATTGATCACAAATGACTAAAAATGCTTACTAGTGAGCAGTAATGACTAATAATGGCTGAAATGACTTGTAATGACTAGTAATGACTATGAAATGACAAATATGTCTAACAACAACTTGTAGCGACTACAAGTGATTAGAAATGACTAAAAATGCTTAGTAATGACCAGTAATGACTAATAATGACTGAAATGACTTGTAATGACTACTAATGACTACGAAATGACCGACATGTCTAACGACGACTTGCAATGACCACGATTAAATACAGATGACTAAAAATGCTTTGTAGTGAGCAGTACTCACTCATAATGACTCAACAGAACCGGTAATGTAAGAAGGAAACAGAAGTAAGATAAATGAGTAAAGATAAAGAGGCAAACATAAGAATGAAGAGAAAGGAAGTAAGAGAAAGAAACAGAACGAAGAAAGAAGAAATAGGGTGAAGAGAAGAAAGAAAAAGACAACGAAGAGAAACAGGAAAAGAAAGAAGAGGCAAAGAGAAAGAGGCGAATGACAAAAGGAGGCAGAGTAGGCTTTCGCCGTTCACCCCTTAAGAGATCTTAAAAGACCCTGTAATTTCTTGTTCATCAGAATCCGTTAGACTGTATTTCACATGAAGAACTGAATCTGATTTCGTATGTCTTAGACGGTAGAAATGCGTGTTTAATGCATAATGATCGGGGCAAGCGTGTTGTCACCGCTTATTTCAGGAATGAACAGTGACCCAAAAAATTAAGGGCCAACCCTGCTGTTGCATTCCAAGAAAGCGCTTAGCACGCTTTGGGAGGTGGTTATTTGTGGAAGTATGGTGCACCTGTGTTGTTGTTGTTGTTGTTGTTGCTGTTGTTGTTGTTGTTGTTGTTGTTGTTGTTGTTGTTGTTGTTGTTGTTGTTGTTGTTGTTGTTGTTGTTGTTGTTGTTGTTGTTGTTGTTGTTGGAACAGTGTGTTAAGAGTGGCGCTTACCACCATGCCCTACCCGTCTGGAGGAGCCGACCGGTACTTGAAGCGCCACTTCCTACAAGCACCAGTTCGAGACCTTGTATAGCGGCGGCTTCCAGAGGCTCAGCGTCTCAAATGACAGCGTCTGCGTCTTCGACCAGAAGCGCGGCGTCCAGACGACAGCTTCTCAAAAACGCCAGCTGCCACGAGAGAAGAATGCGAAAACGCTCTCCGCACCACTGTGCCACCGTACTGCACCACACGGCGGTGCTACTGTACCACTCTCCTAGACTGCACAATCTTCGGGATCAGCCCGCGAAAACGGTTAGACACTCACAAGAGATCGCTCTTTGTTTCCACAGAAAGTTAAACGCAGTTTCGCACGAAGGCGAAGCATTCAAAGCTATAGAAAGGTTTCGCGCAGCGCTGCAGGCATCTGGGAAGAATTCGTGTAACTTGTGAGATGGAGTATAATTTAGTATGTTCAGAGAAACCTCCCCGAGAACTGTGACGGTAACCCGGGCATTTCATGACGTAATTTTACTCCTTGCGGAGTCGGCCATATTTCGTCACGGCGCAGTTTCGCCACGGTCACTGCCAAGGGGACCCCCAACATAGATACATAAGGCTTTCGCCTTAAAACGATTGCTTTGCAGCTGCAACCATTTTAGCCGAGACGGCGTAGAGATCACTGTGGCTGATATTTCGCTTTCTCTATTCAGCATGCGCCGACAGTTCTTCCACGCTCCTTTGGATACTTGTCGCGGCTACAGTGAACTGTATCACGGCTGTCAATGCTGTGCGCGCTCGACTACTCCTGTCACAGCCGCTGAATCTGTACTACGCCGTACCCATTTTTCGCACCAGGTATCTGCCCCACTGATGTCGCAGTTTCTAGCAGTTGCTGTTTGCCTGCTGATGTCGTGATTACGTTTCGCAATAATACAGACGCCGTTTTTTTCTGAAGATCAGCGTTGTAGAAAACGTTCCGCACGTTCTCTCTCGTGCTGATGTTTAAAGATGCCTGGCGCGACGAAATGCGCACTACTGGCGGTTGTTGACGGCAGTGCCACGCCTGGGGTACATCATTGAGGTAAATCATTGGAATCGCCTCGTCTTCATCTTCATCTGTCGTCCAATGGCTTGTTGTTATAAAAATGTGCACCTCGGCACCCTTTGAAAACATTCTAGGCGACGTCGAATTCCATTGACTAAATATAGAAACGTCGTTACCTGCATACGGATAATAACAGCTGCGAGGTTGCAGCGTGTGAACGCACCAATGAGCGCATAGTTATCACCAGTATCATAGGAGAAACTTTCATTGCTTGGACAGCTGCCACGCAAACAGACATACGGGAAGTATCGTACACTGAAACCCTTTCAAGGAAAAACGACCGCAATGAGTAAACAAAAGAACTGCCTTTTTTTTCTTTTTTCTGGTATCAGTTAGCGGCGCCATCCAATTTCTTAACGGATCTTCAGTCTATTCAAGGCCGCCCAAACAGTTCTTTCTCTCGCCTGAAAATAATTATATATATATATATATATATATATATATATATATATTGCACTCGAAATTGGCAGTACATTGTTCATGACCGCTACAATTAACCTGTGGCCCTCAGTCCCCAGCAGCTGCGGAGCACCTGACCAACTGACCAAAGCGGCAGTCAGACCTGCGACGCTGCAGAGGGCACTAGGAATCTCTGGACCTGGACAGGCCGCCACTGGAAACTGAACCTTGTCCGTGGGAAATTATTGGTCATGATGAGGTTAGAACTGGTGAGACTAACGGCCACGTCCTCTGCAACTGAGGACTTCCAGATAAGAGACAATATGGGCTAGCATTCGTAATCCATAAGGACATAGCGGGCAACATTGAATTATACAGCGTTAATGAGAGGGTACCAGTAGTAATAAAGCTGAATAAGAGGTATAGAAGAATGGTAGTACAAGCCTACGTTCCAACCTACAGTCCCGATGATGAAGAAATGGAACAGTTTTATGAAGATGTTGAATTGGCAATGAGAAAAGTGCAAACTCAGTATACTGCAGTCATGGGCGACTTCAAGGCAAAAGTGGGGGCAAAGCAGGCTTGTCAACAAGAAATTGGCAACGGCATCGATTCTAGGAACACTAGAGTAGAGAGGTTGGTAGAATTCGCGGAGAGGAATAAGCTCCGAATAATGGATATCTTCTTCAGGAAGCGTTGCAACAGGAAGTGGACTTGGAAAAACCCTCGTGGAGAAACAAGAAATGAAATAGATTTCATACTCTCTGCTGATCCCAGCATAGCCTCTTCGGTCACGAATTACAATCAACTGTCGATAAATGCGTTTTACATATTATTGTGCCAAGATGCTGGAGACTCCAAAGAAACCAAGTGAAGGTGGGATGAGAATGACTCTGTGCATTTTATATAGACTCATCACAATAACATAGTAATTAAATATTCATATATTGAACACTCAGTCATGCTACGTTTCTTCATTAAATATATTTGATAACTCGCTCGAATTACAGGCGCAGGTTAATTATTGGGTGCCAGCATCACAAAAAGCGGGAAAGATATTTCGCAATGGTCTGTCCAGAGGCCCCACGATGAGGCGGTCGGGCATGGCCTGACTGTCCCAACGTGGGTCCGCAGCGCGATGAGTCACGTACCTCAGGACTTTCATTGAAGCTTTGCATCCACCATCCACCCATCCAATAACTACCGAAACGTCCCTCTCCAAACGTCCCGTCAAAGACGGTTGTGCCTTCACCAAAGCGGTCGTCTGAAGCGATACATTTCACTGAGAAGTGAAATGAATGCACTTTAGGAAAGCAGAATGTTCAATGTACTTAAGGTTTAATGTTCGTTGTCTATTCCTTGCAACCACTGCACAGTACTGGCGAAAATAAGTCGCGTCCACAAACGTGTACGCCGTGACTGAGGGGGATAGTGTAGGTTGTAGAAGTGTTAGGTAGGGTAAGGTGCAGTGATCATAGGTTCAGGATGTCTAGTATTTTCCTTACTATGAAGAGCCAAAAAGTAAAATTTGTCAAAAAGAAACAGGCCAACCTAGCACGCAGTAAGGATAAAAAGTCGCTTCCAGGTTGGTGCTTCCAAACAAATATCTAGCTTTAAAATAGAGAAATGAAGATGACACAGACGTATTGAATAATTCCGTAACTTTTAAAAGCAGCAAATAAAATGGAAGCTAAAGCGCCAAGGCAACCCATACGTAAGCTCGCCCAAGTAACAAAGGCTCTAATAAAGAAACGACAAAGAATGTAAGTGTCCAACTCAAGAGATACACAGAATTCCCGCAACTGTCAAAACTGATCAACAAGGCAAAAGTAAGTGATATTCGAAATTGTAACGTGAGAAAGACTGAAGAAGCCGTAAAAAATTGACGCAGCCTGAAATCAGAGAGAAGAAAACTTGGCATATGACAAACCAAGATGTATGCACTGAAAAATAAGCAAGATAATACCATCGGCAATCTCTAATTCCATTTTCTAATTCCATTCAATTCTCTAGTTCATTCTCTAATTCCATTCTCTAATTCCAATTTCTAATTCCATCGGCAATCTCCATTCGAAACAATATTGAACAAGACACAGAAACTACTCCTATAACTATAGATGAAGTCAGAAGGGCCTTGCAAGACATGAAAAGGGGGAAGTGGCAGAAGAAGGTGGAATAACAGTCGGCTTAAACACGGAGGAGACATCATGCATGAAAACCTTGCGGCCCTTTATACAAAATGTCTCACGACTTCAAGGGTCCCAGAAAACAGGAAGAACGCCAGTATTATACTAATCCACAAAAAGGGAGAGGTTAAGGAATAAAAAAATTATAGGCTCATTAGCTTACTCCTAGTATGGTATAAAATATTCACCAAGCTAATTTCCAATAGAATAAGGGTAACACTCGACTTAGTCAACTATGAGAACAGGCTGGCTTTAGGGAGGGAAACCCCACAGTGGATCAGATCCCTGTCACCGATCAGGTAATCGAAAAATCTCCAGACTAATCAACCTCTCTATATGGCCTTCATAGATTATGAAAAGGCATTTGATTCATTAGAGATATAAGCAGTCATAGAGGTATTGCGTAATCAAGCAGTACATAAGGCATACGTGAATATCTTAGGAATACCTATAAAGATTCCACAGCTAACCTGGTTCTCCACAAGTAGAAAGATACGTATACGGAAAGGAGTCAGGCAAGGAGGCACAATCTCTCCAATGCTATTCACTGCATGCTTGGAGGTAGTATTCAAGTTATTAATCTGGGAAGGCCTAGGAGTGAGGCTCAACGGCGAGGATGTCAGAAACCTTTGGTTTGCAGACGACATTCTCCTTTTCAGCAACACTGAGGACGAATTACAACAAATTATTGAGGACTTTAACAGGGGAAGTGTAAGAGTGGGATTTAAGATTAATATGGCAGAAGACAAAGATAAGTTTCAATAGAACAAGAATTCCGGTTCAGCAGTCAGCCTCTACAGTCTACGAAGGAGTACGTTTATCTAGGTCGCAGGTGACCCTAATCATGAGAAGGAAATTTACGAATAATAATAATAATAATAATAATAATAATAATAATAATAATAATAATAATAATAATTGGTATTGTCCTCTTTTTTTCTTGATAAATTTTGTACCGCAAGTAGGCATAGATTGCTTGCGTGTGGGTAGGCAGATCAACAGTGACGTTCCGGGCAGAAATACTTTATACAACGAAACAAAAAAATGACGGTGTGTAACAAGATTTGGTTAGAGTTGTGTCTAAGCGAAGCTAAACATGAACATATAAAACAGGAACAATCCCTTTTAATACGCTAGAAGTTAGCACCGGAGGAACACAGCTACATAAAATCAAACGAAACTTGGGATACCATTATGAGCAGAATACAGAGACTACACAAAACCTTAAAGAAGGGAATTGCGCTAAAAAAGACACGGACGAGTAAGGACATGGACGGGCGCAAACTCGCGACTGACTTTATTCAGAAAGAACATAAATATATATATACCTAAATTCTTATCCAATCATTGCCTAAGCGCACATGCCAAGAACGTTTTCACTTTCTTATACAAATTGATACTAGATTCGCTTACGCATTCATCACCTGACTTATCAATGTAAAAAGCCTCTGCGAGTTCACGTGCTACCTGGTTACGACTGCGCCTTAAGATTTTGGTTCTAGCCAGCAAAGGCTGGCATGCTTTATCAGGCGTAGCCAAAGGGCATGCGCCGCAATGTAAGTGCAAATTTGACCCTTTTTAGCCCCGCGCAAGTTGGCCTCTTTGTGCCCCCGGATTGTCTCCGGCGAGGAATGCGTGCGAGACTGCACGAAACGTCACGCCACCCAGTTTGTCATGTGTTCGGTCGGGAATGTGTATGAAATTCCCCTGACATGTGGAAAAGTTTACATTGGCCAGACGGGCCGTTGTATAAATGAACGACTAAGGGAACACAAGCTTTCTATGGTTAACGAAAAAGGGTCAAATTTGCCCTTACATTGCGGCGCATGCCCTTTGGCTACGCCTGATAAAGCATGCCAGCCTTTGCTGGCTAGAACCAAAATCTTAAGGCGCAATCGTAACCAGGTAGCACGTGAACTCGCAGAGGCTTTTTACATTGATAAGTCAGGTGATGAATGCGTAAGCGAATCTAGTATCAATTTGTATAAGAAAACGTTCTTGGCAAGTGCGCTTAGGCAATGATTGAATAAGAATCTAGGTATATATATATTTATGTTCTTTCTGAATAAAATCAGTCGCGAGTTTGCGCCTGTCCATGTCCTTACTCGTCCGTGTCTTCTTTAGCGCAATTCCCTTCTTTAAGTAAGTACGACCGACTCGCCCAACAACGTGCTCTCCTGAACTACAAAAAACACACAGACAATATACTTTAAGAAAAAAGAAGGCGCAAATTCGTTAACATCTTTTCCACTTCTTTGACACTACTACATTGCATGTGTTGCTGAGATCATTTGTTTAAAAAATTTGGGACGTAGTAGTTTCTAGTTCTTTTTCCATAGTTGGTGTACACTCGTGGAATATCATATCTGTTTCTCTTGATGTTTTTTTTTTTTTGAGCGGTGTTCTGTATTCGTTGCTGTAATATTGAGACATCAGTACAATGTAAACATAGCGTTGATAGAAATTTAGCGCGGAGATTTCTTTCATTATTTATTCTTTGATGTGCTTCGTGAAGGTTTGTTCTGTATGCTATGTTTTTACATATTCTACACAGGAGTTAAGTTATGTTTGTCGACTCAGTGAATAATTCCCATAAACAGTTATACCATAACGAAGAATGCTCTCTCCTAGGGATTCTTAGACCTTACATCGAGATGAAATATTTGCGCCATCACGCAACTTATAAATATATGCAGCTACAGCTCTCAACTTTACACATATATGCTTCACACGCTCTTCCCAACTCAGAAATTGATCTATATATGAACCTAAATACTTGACTGTCGAAGTGTATTCAAGAGGAGGGCATGAGCACTTGTCTATGCATCTGCCGTGAAGCTAGAGATAGTTGTCCAGTACAACATGTTTATATGGACTTTTAATGCACATAACTTTGGCTGTATTTTGGTTTACAAAAACATATTACTTTTAGCCATCCAGGATGGATAGCTAAAAATGAGTTGGATTGTACACGGTACAATCCAACTCAGATCCTGACTGGGAGCTTACCACTATCATTAAAAGGAAAGGTGTACAATCACTGCATTCTACTCGTGCTAACATATGGGACAGAGACTTGGAGGCTGACAAAGAAGCTAGAGAAGAAGTTAAGGACCGTGCAAAAAGCGATGGAACGAAAAATGTTAGGCGTAAGGTTAGGAGACAGAAAGAGAGCAGTGTGGGCATCAGAGAGCAAACGGCGATAGCCGATATTCTAACAGACATTCCGAGAAAAAAATGGAGCAGGGCAGGCCATGTAGTGCGTGGAAAGGATAACAGGTGTACCATTAAAGTTATAGAATGGGTGCGAAGAGAAGGGAAGCGCTGTAGAGGACGACAGGAAACTAGGCCGGGTGATGAAATTAGGAAATTCGCAGGCGCAAATTGAAATCAGTTGGCGCAGGACAGGAGAAATCGGAGATCGCACGGAGAGGCATTCGTCCTCCCAGTGGACATAAAAATAGGCTCATGATGATGATGTTCATTCCCTGTCTGAATACCTCACGCACCCCAGGTTCCCCTGAACAGATGTGTGCCATGTTGCCTCCCATCAGCTCACTCAGCCTGCGAGGCTATTCCAGTAAAGAGTGAAGAACGCTTTAGACATATGTGTATTGCATCGGATGATGCAAAGTGTATTTCCATAAACCAGGCGTTTCGTTTCGTGAGGAACACTTTTAAATAGTGTGTTATCTATGCCCTTGCAATTTTTGGTGATAGGCTACAGGGGGGAGCCCATTAGCAGTAAGAAACTTGTCAACTACAATTTTGCTGATTAACTACAAACTGTGCTAATTTTTCAATTACCGTATTTGCACGAAGATAACGAGCTTTCTTTCTCTCAAAATTTCCGGCCTCAAAGCACGCCTCTCCTTACATCCGGGTAGGTGACACGAATATAACGCTTATTTTAGTTTTTCTTTTTTTTTCTCTCTATCCTTCTAGCTCTTCAAACTGCAGTAAGCTAAACTACTAGGCACAACCACGATCGCTACAGCGTACAGAGCCGCCCTTCCCATAGCGCTGACGTTGCAACTTGCCATCGTGCATTTCGTGCCGCCGTCTCCAGACTTAATAATAATTTAATAATATTTGGGGTTTTACGTGCCAAAACCACTTTCTGATTATGAGGCACGCCGTAGTGGAGGACTCCGGAAATTTTGACCACCTGGGGTTCTTTAACGTGCACCTAAATCTAAGCACACGGGTGTTTTCGCATTTCGCCCCCATCGAAATGCGGCCGCCGTGGCCGGGATTCGATCCCGCGACCTCGTGCTCAGCAGCCCAACACCGTAGCCACTGAGCAACCACGGCGGGTAGCTTTAGGTAGGCTATTGGAGCGGCACGGATATGATTTGGGCGTATAAATCGCAAACTTAAGCAAGGCGATCGGCACTGTTATTCAGGCGGATCGAGTGATGAGCGGTCGTCGAAGTCGCGCTGTGGAACACTATACGTGATCCGCGAAAGGCCTTACCATGTTTGTCTCCGCAGTGCACATTTCTGAAGTGCTGCCTGTCCACTAACCTTGGTAAGCGTCATGGAGGATGACGCCTTTCTCGAAGACAGTGACAAAAACTACTGACGGCAGTTCGACATAATGATGAATAAAGCCCGGTGGGCATACGCTTCCATGCGTCGTTTACTGTTACTATGAGGAATGATTTCGCATTGAATGGTAATATTATATATATATATATATATATATATATATATGTATGTATGTATGTATGTATGTATGTATGTATGTATGTATGTATGTATGTATGTATGTATGTATGTATGTATGTATGTATGTATGTCTGTGTGTGTGCGTGTGCGTGTGTGTGTGTGTGTGTGTGTGTGTGTGTGTGTGTGTTCGAAGAGGGTGCCCGGAAAATTCGGTGTTGATGTGATTTTTTGAGCGCCCTGCAAATTGTCGCGTTTATGCGCCCTTTCTAACGTAGAAAACCCAAGAGTGGCATAAAACAAACGCACGTATTTACCATGTAGAACAGAGGTGGTGTACGAGTTTCTGCTGACCTGTGGAATGTTCTATGTGAGGCAAACCGGAAGATGTATTAAAAATCGTTTAATGGAGCACTCTAACTCATTAAAAGATGGCAGCGGAAAGCACTTGCCAGTCCATTGTAGGTCATGTGCGAAGAAGCGCAAGCCGATGTTTGACCTAACGAAGGTGTTAGGGCGAGCAAAGGATCAAAGGGCACGTGAAACCTTGGAAGCTTCCTTGATAGCAAGACATGGCCTAGATAGGTGCGTCAGCGAACCCTCAGCCTATCTTTTCAAGAAAGAGCTTGATTGTTTTGACGTAGATGGGGGCCTAGGGAGGGCTCCACTGTCACGCGGTTATGATCCGGTTTATAGGCATGCGCGTAGTTCGAAGAGGCAGCGTTGTGTTATTTCAACAAACCAGTTGTTAGTCTGCGTTCGTCCAGTCTTCATCTACCTCGGTGCCTCGTCCTTAGCGCAGTTTAACTTCACGAGGAAATGTCTTACCAACTAGCCTCCCAACACACTCTACTCGAGACCAATTGTTGCTAGCTTTTTCCAGATGAACCCAAGGGAAACTGTGCTACAAAATGCATTCAAATTCAAGGAATGACACATGGAGTCTCTGAAGATTTCAACAGGGCAGTCCAACAGAAATGCCGGCAGCATTGGAAGTAAGCTAAAGAAAAGCGGCAGAATAAGGATGAGCGAGTACATCTTAGCTACGATGAATTGATTATCGATACGCAGCCATCAGTTCCTTTTCGGGCGTATGCCGAATCAACGCAGCCTGAACGATCTGCCGAATGTTCTCTCACAAAAAACAATGCAAATTAAACGATAAAGAAATAGCTTACACCGGAGTTCTGGGTTGAAATTGTCGTCGCATAAAAAATAAAGTCGATGAGTTTCAGTATTAGTTGAAACGCTGAATAGCACAAACAAATTCCTATGGGCGCTGAGTCGTGGCTTGATGTCGCCGCATCAGATGCCGGAATATTCCTGTCTGGTTCTGCAGTGTATCACAAGGACAGAAGCAGGCATGGTGGTGGCGTGTTTGTTTATTCTCGAGTAGTATTCCAAGCCAAGAAGCTGTTTTTGAAAACGGAGCTGAATCAGCCTGGTGCAAAGTTCAAATTTATCGGGAGAATTGGTTCTTTGGACCCCCCCCCCCCCCATTTTACCACCCACCTCACAAAAACGATGGACCGATAATTCAACTTACCGAAGCGCTGTTACATACTTCTCAAAGCGTAATATTACGAGGGAATCTAAATTTGCCAGACGTAAAGTGGGATGCTGCCAACATAGCCGTGCACAAAACTCGAGCTTACCATGCCTTTTCAGAATTTATTAGCGTCTATGGTTTTCCACATAATGTAAACGAGCCAACTAGACTTCACGCTATTATGGACATCTCAATGAGCAACGGTCCAAAGTGTTATGGCTCATACAAGTGTAAGCCCTGGAATTAGCGACCACTGTGCCGGTGTTGCGGAACTGAACGCGAACCTAATACCTGTAGGCACACGACCACCATACAGTGTCTTCATATGCGAGAGAGGGAGCTACGATGCTACCTCTGGCGAGTTAGCGCTCTTTTCTCCAACGTTCCTGTGTCCCTCGGATGTATGCGACATTATTGTATTGTGGCCTATTTTCCGAGACCGTGTAACTGAGCTGGCGAAGACCCATGTGCCTACGAGCTGTCTAACACGTAGAAAGAGCTACAGACCTTGGTTTAACACTGATATACGCAAACTTTCCAGAAAAAGTACCCAACTCTCATAAGAAATACTAGAACACAAACCAGCCGTTAGTGAGATATACGCTTGAGCGAGCAAACAACCACCTATACAGTTAAAGCAGTAACAGGCAAAGCATTATTTTTTGCCAAGCTAATTGAAAATTATTTTGGAATCATGTCAATAACAGTTGAAAAGGTGACGCCTATATCCCCGATTTAGTAAGTGCAAGTAAAATCATTACGGTTGACATAGATAAAACAGAAACATCTAACGCTTATTTTAAGTGGGCGTTTACTGAAAGGACTCCACACTCCCCGGCGTTATCCCCTAAGAAACTTGGGTGATGAAATGACTGATATCGGAAGAGACTATAGAGGTTTAGATCATTTGATGTGTGGTCTAGACACCTACAAAGCTGTAGAGCCAGGCCGACTATCATCTCATATAATTTAAAAATGCCACATTATTGTTGCCCAAATACTTCTGCGTTATGTACAAGTTGTCTATTGAAACTAGGTTGGTTCCAAAAGATTTAAAAGAATAAAAACGTCGCCCATGTGAATAAGGCTGGCAGTAAAAAAAATTACAGAATTACCGTCATGAAACCTTATCCTCGATCTGTTGTACATTATTAAACGTGTGATTTACGGCGCGTTATATAAATATCTTGAATCTAGTAGTTTTTCACCAATTCAAGCACTAACACCACAGAATTTTCACACGACATACTAAAGGCGCTTAACTATAACAATTGCGTTGATGCCTTGTGTTCTTTTTTTTTTTTTTTACGGCTGCAACGCGTTCCACACAGTGCCTCACAAACTTATTAGACATTAAACTCGTTCCTTAAACATAAACGCTAAAGTGCCAAACTTGCATTCCGAACGATCTAAGTAATCGTGAATGACGTGTCGTTATAAATGCAGAAATGTCATCGTACGTATAAGCCTGACTTCGTGCGTACCGCAAGGTAGCGTAGGTCCGCTCTCATTTTTGGTTTACAGAGAGAGAAGTGGTTCTTGTGGGGAAGGAGGAAAGGCTAGCACTATTTTCTGCAACCCATGCGGGAGCACGGCTCAGCGCCAGCAGGGTGGAGCAGATGGGATTAAAAGAGAGAGAGGGTAGGAGGGAGAAAGGTAGAGGGTCGTCCTAGCAGCATCAGAGCAGCCCGGCCGGGAGGGCTCAGTGGGTTCGACCGGAGGAGTAGATAGTACACGCAGAGTACACACATAGTGTGCATACATAGTATGCATAGTATAGACAGTAGATAGTATACACTCCTCCCCATCCCTTTTTCGCCCCCCCCCCCCTCGATGCATCTAACGCGCTTCGTCTTTCATCGCGCCAACCTCAGCATGTGCACGCCTGCGATGCGGCAGCCCCACATCCTCGCGCCAATATAAGGAAAAGTCTCTTTTTTTTTTCATTTGCTGTAACTTATGACGGTCAATCTCGTGCGTACTTTGACTTTGTAATGGTTTCTTTTTTTTTAGTTTCAGTCTCAGTTTATTATTCTTTGAAGATGCATAGTTGTTAATAGTATACAGGCGAGGGTCCCAAAGTCGAATGCAGCGGGACCCTTGTGCCATTGATATTCTATTGGTATTTCGTACTGGCAGTGTCATTACATATTTTCCGTATCTTTATTTGCCCGCAGTTAAATGACCCAGCTATGTATTCAAACTATGTTGAGTTTGCACATGCACCCGGCCCGTACAGTAATTCTCGCTACGGCGACGCAGGAAATAGCCGCTTTATTTCCATTTAGGTATTTCTTCAATTCATGCAAAATTAAGGTTTTATTTTCTTGAACACACTTAGCTTTCATGCTCTCGTATGAACGATACTGCGCGCGCGACGTTTAGAATGAAATGACGTGTATGAAGAAAATTGTTGAGGCTCTAAGCACTTCGCTATAAAGGCGCTTGACTGTGTTTTCATCTTTTAATCATTGATTACAAATGCTTTTTCTTTCCAACATCAAATAGCAACTTACCACGAATACGTTACTTCAAGTAATTAAACGAGTAGATCTAATAATTACCGTATTTTACGGTAGATGCCTTCATCATCATCACGATCCTATTTTAAGTCCACCGCAGGACACAGGCTTCACCTTGCGATCCCCAATTACCCCTGTCCCGCTCCAGCCGATTCCAACTAGCGCCTGCGAATTTCCTAATTTTATTGCCCCACCTAGTCGTATGCCGTCCTGCACTGCGCTTGCCGTCTCTTGGCACCCATTCTGTAATCCTAATAATCTACCGGCTATCTAACCTACTCATTACATGACCTGCCCAGCTCATTTTTTTTAATGTCAATTAGAATATCGACTATCCCCATTAGCTCTCTGATCCACACCACCCTATTTCTGTATCTTAACCTTACGCCTAACTTTCTATTAGTTCCATCGCTCCTTGCGCGGTCCTTAACTTGTTCTCAAGCACCATGTAAGCACCGGTAAAATACGCTGATTCTACACCTTTCATTTCAATAATAATGGTAAGCTTCCAGTCAGGGCTTCAGAATGGCTTCCGTATGCGCTCCAACCCATTTTTATATTTCTGTAAGTTACCTTCTCACGATCAGGGATCTCTGTAATTGACCTAGGTAAACGTACTGCTTCACATACTCCAGAGGCTGACTTGCGATACTGAACTATTGTTGTCTTGCCCGGCTATTGATCATTGTCTTTATCTTCTGCATAATAATCAACCCAACTCTTACACTCTCTGTTTAGGTCCTCACCCGTTTGTAGGTAGATGGCTTAATTCACATCTAATATCACTACACTAAGCGCTTAAATCCGCGTAAGGTTTTGCTTAGTCATCCTGTGTAAAAAAAGTAATAAACCCACAGCAAACCGTGGCTGCCGAAAACTTGCATGCTCGGTCGACGACTCCCATGGAATCTGTGTGCTGACGTCACGCAGGAGCAAGTAGGCCTCGTCTCTTTCTGGTCCAGGTCAGCAACCGCCCTTGGAAGGCACGAAATATAAAAACGTCACAGTAGGAAAGTGCTGGTCGAAAATTCAACGTGTACTTTACACGCACAGCGCAGAATGCGCGATTTGCGCTCAAGCCTTCGCACAAACGCATTCAAACCGTAATTTATACAAGATATTAGAAAACTACAAATGTATTTCAATGAAGCCCGTATACAGTTGGGCTGGTCCTGATCATCTTCATATGGGACAAACGCACCAAGCAGACGACGATGACCAACTTTTGTCGTTTTTCTTAGTAATAATGGAGTTTTACGTGCCAAAACCACTTTCTGATTATGAGGCACGCCGCGCTGGGGTACAACGGAAATTTGGACCACCTGGGGATCTTTAACGTGCAGAAGGACGAGCAGAGAAGCTGGTCTCTTACCTCAATCGACGTATATGTGTGTATGTTATTATTATTATTATTATTATTATTATTATTAAAGGATGCAGATAACGAATATATCTTTTGACTGTGGAGTGATTTATTCTTATTCTTTAATGAAGTAGTGACGTGAGTACCACCGCATGGCAGACGGGAATTCCACAATTACAACTTCACTGTGCACTAACTAATGAAACGGCGTAACGATAGAGTCGTCTTAGCGGTCAATTTCAGTTTTTCCAAGATGCCTACATTAGATTGAGAGCTACACAGCATTCGCGAGAAACTGGAAACATCTTTTCTGTCATCGCGACGCGTAGACGGACGGGCATCAACCGCCCCCGGAGGGCATCTATATACAGCTTCGCTGTAAAATTGTCGTTCGTTCGTTCGTTCGTTCGTGTGCGTGCGTGCGTGCGTGTGTGTGTGTGTGTGTGTGTGTGTGTGTGTGTGTGTGTGTGTGTGTGTGTGTGTGTGTGTGTGTGTGTGTGTGTGTGTGTGTGTGTGTGTGTGTGTGTGTGTGTGTGTGTGTGTGTGTGTGTGTGTGTGTGTGTGTGTGTGTGTGTGTGTGTGCGTGCGTGCGTGCGTGCGTGCGTGCGTGCGTGCGCGCGCGCGCGCGCGCGCTTGTGTGCTGCGCAGAAGACGCTCGGGAGCTCCGTCATCCATCGCAGCAGCCCAAGCAAACACGCGGCGATGGTGACACGGCGCTTCAGCGATTGCCACAAGTGGCAAAAGCCCATCGCGCGCAAGCGAGCGGCGAGACACGTACCATAGCGAAGAATGGACGCGCATGCGCAAAGCGCCCCTGGCGCGGAAGTGCCGGCAGCCTCCGCACCACTACGTGTGACGGCAGACGGCGCAGCAATGCAGTTTTGCGTCGCTCCGTCAGGCATTTCAGATCTCGCAAACTTTTTCCGCTGATAGTACATCAAGAAGAAAGCCTGCAAAATAAAAAAGAACGAAGGGGACGACCGCCTCTTGTGCCCCTCGAAAACATCGCTCTCAGGCGCGCCGCGTGAACTACTAATGGTTTTCACGTATCATTATGCCACTTATAATTTGGTAAAGAGGCGACTTACACAAAGTCACGCCGACTATCGGTCTGGCTTGCTTGCCGAAAGAACGAATCGTAATAGCGACTAGCCGACTTGAAAAACCGACACCACCACTACCTTGTCACTTAGCGCGGTATTGCAGTGCAAACGACATCGCCGGCTCACGCAACGATACCTTGCGATGCGCAATGCCCTTGAGCAAGCTATTATACGTGGCGAAGGCCTTGCGCTAACGTCCCTCTTGAAGGGTTCCCTGCTCTTGCTTATGGAATCCCAGAAATGTGATCGCGTTCACAAACGCTGTTGTAAATCTGCATCCAACGATTCTTTACGCTTTCGTGCTCGATTAAGAAGCAATCCGCCAATCCACCACAGGTTAGCCAAAGATTAAAGATCCCGCCGAAGCCTTACAGTTACAATGTATGGTCCCACAAACGCAAAAAGACACCAAAGAATTGTTATTCTTACGTGCCGAAACCAGGATCTGTTTACGAAACTGTGGTTTTTCTAGGTGACGTGAATATACACCCTTCAACGTCCCGAAATAGACGAACTGCTCAGCGGGCGCACATGACAAGTGACTTAGCACCTGACATTCAGGAGCAATATCGATAGCTAGCCCCCATCAGCCTATATTGAAAATGCAGTACTGAACTTACATGCTGACCTTCTGGCGGACGGAGAAAACTGCTCCACACGAGTCAGTAGTGCCAAGAACAAAAAAGGCATCAACATGAAGTCTGCCACGAAAATTAAGATCACATTCGTGCAGAAGCAAGCCATCGGCGTTAAGAGCGCAGTCGTTTTCAAGCTGCTTCCACTCGTAAGGTAACCTAAAGTGGTGTTAAAGGTGACAAGAACTACACTGAACTGTGATTTACCATAATTAAGCGAACTTTAAAGGATTAATGAAGCACACGATAGCGGAAATCACGAAGTACTCACCCTACCATTACGTCTTCGGTGCTCGGTGATTGTTCTCAAAAGCACCTCGGTCCGTAGCGCGTGGAAGCGCCATATACGTCGTAGCCACGTCTCAGGTTCAAGTCAAATTTCTTGCGAATTCTACACGTGTTGACTTGGTTCACGGGAGGCCAATGGGCCCACCACCATGGCGCAAAACATGCACGCGACCGCACCGCGTAAAGACAGACGCCATTGTTGAAGCTGCGATGCTCGCACTGCGTCGCTCTCGGCGTTGAAAGCAGGAAAAAAGGGAAAGGGCGTTGCTCTGCTGATAAGACGAGCCGCGCGATGAATCTGTGGCCTACGCGCGACTTCTGTCGCCGACGGGCCTGCCTACAATTGAGGTATGGTGGACTGGAACGGGGTAGTGTGTAGTCCGTATAACAAAGCAATGAGAGAACCGCGGTCGCTTCTGCGATGACGCTGCAAGACGGGCGCCGCCACCCACCGGTGTGCCTAGCGTGTCTTTCAGCTTCATTGTAACAAACAGCGTTCTCTAGAAAAAAAAAGTATCTGGAACGCCGATGCATTTCGTTCGACACATTGAAAATAAATATCTCGAAACTGCTGCAGTCCTGAGAGTACGGTCTAAGTGTATAACCCCCCTTGCGAACTCACCCGGCATAATTCGTAAATATATTTATGTGCTGTAATTAATTGAACAGCAAATAAGCCAACTATGTTACTTAATGAATTAAGCATGTTTATTTCTCGTACACTGTAAAAACAGTTGCACCCTTTGGCGTGTATATTTGCCACACAACCAATACACTCTAAAAAAAGCTTACACCTTTCGGGGTGTATATTTGCCACATTACAATAATCATGATTTGTCTTGCCCGGATTTCCTTTCTTGAAAACGCTGCGCTCGTTACTTTCCTGTCGGCAATGCTATGTCATGCTGATTACGCGCATGCCGTTCGTGACTCGGAAGTACCGGGCTCGCAGCGTTAATGAATGGAAATGCGGGCAAGATCGATGACGATTACACTCTAAGAAAGATTTACACCCACCCGCCGTGGTTGCTCAGTGGCTATGGTGTTGGGCTGCTGAGCACGAGGTCGCGGGATCGAATCCCGGCCACGGCGGCCGCATTTCGATGGGGGCGAAATGCGAAAACACCCGTGTGCTTAGATTTAGGTGCACGTTAAAGAACCCCAGGTGGTCAAAATTTCCGGAGTCCTCCACTACGGCGTGCCTCATAATCAGAAAGTGGTTTTGGCACGTAAAACCCCAAATATTATTATTAAAGATTTACACCCTTTGAGGCGTATCTTCCCACAGCAATAAACGTCATCTGTCACGAGTCACGAACGTCATGCGCGTAATCAGCATGACATAGCATTGCCGACAGGAAAGTAACGAGCGCAGCGTTTTCAAGAAAGGAAATCCGGGCAAGACAAATCACGATTATTGTTATGTGGCAAATATACACCCCAAAAGGTGTAAGCTATTTTTTTTATAGAGTGAAGAAGTAATGGCGAGCTCATCGAGTAAATTAGATCAACGTTAGAATTGTGTTATCTGCCGCAGGTAATTTTTAAAAACTTGCTGCAGTCCACAAAGAACTGTATGTCATGAAAGGTTTTTGCGGGGTCAACCAGTGAGTGGGGCGAATAGGTGAGGGGGATACGGTTTGGTTAATGAGGGTGCTCTGGGATGGCGTTGCCATACGCCCCGTGCTGTGTTGCGATAGACAAACCTATTGCAAGAGGTTTCTCAGGAAGCGGACCTCTGGGAAGGCGCTGAAGTGAGAATAGTGTTCGTCTGACCTTGCCGGATCAATATGCCCTGTTGAAAGTTCTGGGCGTAGCTTACACACGGGAAAAATGCAATCTCAACTGATGCGTTGCAAACAGAATAATAAAAAAATTCATCAAGCTTCAGCAACGCAAAGAACTTGCAGCACAGACATAGATAAATCAAATATGGGCATTGCCGCCTGGAAATGTAGACGTATACCGGTCTCGATGTCTCCCCAGAACTGAATATCGAAGAACTTTGAAATGCCGACTGAGTTAGGGAACAAAGTCCTTTAATGAGATGCTTATGCAAATTCCGGAACGTTGGGTAGCGTGTTCCTGATCCTATTCCGAGATTCTAATTTCGCAAGAGACTGAGAAACATTAGAACAGAAAAAACGTTCCCGCCCTGCCATGCCCTCGAAGAGGAGAGCCTTAACCGGTCGATCGCAAAAGCTGAACCGGTGGTTGAGACACTGTGACGTGGTATAAAGACCAGCCGCTAAAAGATGGGACTGCTGGGAACCCTTCGTATCCCGGGATTCCGATACCGTGCTTCTGCGCTTCAGTCGTGCTCCGCGACCTGCCCATAGCTCTCCCTTTTAAGGAAGGCCGGACAGGTACCAGCAGTACCACCCGGCGGCAGACCAACTCCTTGAGATGAGAAACGCGTGAATCCCCCGCCAAGAGCCAACCTGGCCACCTCCCACTCCCGCGAAAACCAGCATTTCTTGCCAGTCGGTCACGGGAATGGTGATCAACGTACGATAACGGTACTATATAAGTGCAACGTTTTAACCCTTAACCACGAGGCCGAAGGAACACGCATATATCCAACGCAGCGTTGCAATGCAGATGACGCAGAGCTTGCCGAAGCAATCAAATTAGCCGCATTAGCGAATGACAGATTGACGACCTGGCAGCCAGTACTACTTATCTGCCTGCCTCACGAGTCCTAAGAAAGGTGATGAATGATGCGTCAAGAGCATTGGTGAAAGATGCATGCATTGAGGCGTACGAAATATATTTAAACGTATTTAAAGCTTCATAGTTCTTATAGCAGTGTGGCACATACATTCTAGGGGACCGGGCAAGAATAGGACACACACACGGTATAGGCGCAGACCGAGTTGCACGTTCCGAGCGCGTGGATTTGTCCATTCGGACACATTCCCGGTGGTACATATAAAACCAGTGGCCGAAGTTGTCTACTACAGTCCCGGCAGCGGCCAGCAACGTACTGTTTATTCGGACACGTACATGAGGATGGGCCAAGTTGCGTATTCGACAAGGCAGCATCCAGGACACACACAGTGGCCGAAGTTCTCTACTTATAACTAAATACATATAAGGTGAGAAAACGACCACGAGCGTCAAACACAGAAGAGGTAAAGAAAGCATCGCTCTAACAGAAGAAGAACGAATGCGACCGGTGAGGAACATTTTTGTGGATGCTGTCAAACTACGCGGTGTTGGCGTTTTTAGCCATTCAGGCTGGGCATTTGCATCAGCGATGACGAGGTGGCTCGTTTTAAACTATAGCATAGTATGACTGTCCCAAATAATGGCATTGCACATTTACCTGCTACGCTGTCCGCCCTTCATGTGCGACTTTGAGATATGAACGTAATCGGAAGATTCTACTGCACTGGTGGAAAGTGTATAAGGCGTCCAGGGGCAACACATCCACGAGCGATCATTTGATTTATTTGGCGAGTATAGCAAACGGAGCTTCTTGAGCGGTACACTGCAGTGGCTCACTCATTTCGTCCGTAATTCACAGCATTTATTTTTCCTTCTTTCTTGATGAGGAGCATTCATTTGCATAGTCGGAGCCACGGTCAAACGCGAGGACGTGCAAAGTCACAGAGTTTGTCACCGATGCGCACGTACCCCCACGCACCCGCTCGCACATCGCTTTAAAAACACCACCTAGTCTATAGATGGTGTTGGCAGTACTCGCTTGGCGCCTCGTCTCCTTGCTCCACCCGTCGGTACGAGCGTATAGGTACGTTACGAGCCACGTAAAAGTACAAAAGCTCTGCAAAGACCACAGAGGTGTGCGAGACATACCGAAGTGGCGAGACAGGAGGCGAAGCCACGGGCCGACGAGACACATGCGGTCGAGGAGTGTATAGAAGCGACGCGCGGCCGAAGAACAACGGAACGCCGAATGAACGGCTGCTGAAGTGGCTGCCGAGACCAAGTGGCTCCGATTGGAGGCCCGCCAGTTGCGGGACGCCGACCCCTGCTTTCGAAAAGCACTTTGCCGAAGACGATCGTGGTTCGGCATGTAGAGTGTGCGACTGGCTTTGATTCCAATCGTACGTTGTCGGGGTGTCGCGGCCTGCGCATGTGACGGTGACCGAGCGAGCGTTTCCCCGGGAGGACGTGAGTTCTTCCCGGCTTTGCGCCACGTGCAGGGGAGAAATGCTTCGCATTGACTTGGATAGTCGTCGAGAATGTCTTTTGCCGTAATTTTATAAAGGCAAAGCCTTTCTAAGCGAGTTACCACAACTCCTCCGCATCGGGCATCTTACCGTGGACCGATCCCTGAGATAGTGGAGCCTAAAAGTGCGGTCCGATATGTAAAGGAGCGATCCCGAAAGTTGCCGGATCGTTCCCCACCTGCGGCATTTCCCTTAATTTATCGTTTCTTTATCTTGCTTAGGGTATTAAGCACAAGTAATTTCCCCTATGTTGTCCGTGGTGTCAGTGTTTGTTGCCTTCTTATGATATAAACTAATAAGAATAACTCATGACCTTGAACAAGCCCTTTACCATGCAGTGTCAAACTGAAATGCTCTTTCTGAACTTTTCAAAAGCCTTTGACCGGGTCTCTGATGCGAAACTGAATTTCAAGCTTCGGAACATACCCGGAGATGGGCCAGTGATTTGTTGGGTAAGTGATTATTTGTCCAACATGAGCCAGTTTGTGCATTTGGAGACCATTCTTCTGATCCTATTCCAATTGTTGTCGGTGTACCTCAGGGCACTGTTCTGCCTCCCCACTTTTTCTTTTTTACTCTTCATAAATGATATAGCGAAAAAAGGTTAAGTTAAAATCCGACTGTTTGCAGATGACTGCGGGCATTACCAAGAAATCCAGAACATTCATGAACAAATTAAACTGAATAATCCATTAAATAACGTCGGGCAGTCGTGCAAGGATTGGCAGATGTCATTCAGTTTAAAATAAAAAGACGGTTTCAATGTCTGTTGCAAAGGAAAAAGAGAAAATTAGATTATTCTTATTCAATTAACAGTGGCATCATCCCAAGTGTTTCCGAGCACCGTTATTTAGGACTCATCATTTCTTCCGATTTGACATGGACTGCGCATGTCCAACAGGTAACCAGGAAAGCAATGCAGAAACTATTCTTTCTCAGGAGAGTCTTGTGTCACTCGACACTTGAAACTAAATACCTTGGCTACGTCACATTTATTCGGCCGATTTTAAAACATGCGAATATAGTTTAGTTTCCGCACACGAAAGGATAATATCCACACACTCAAATTGATACAAAGCAAAGCTTTCGTGTTGTCCACTTCTCTACTCTTGTGTCCTGTCTGCACGCCTCACCTCCTTTTTGCATAATGAAAGCTTTCAGTTTTCTTTACAACCGCTACAAGCGTACCGATTCACCAACCGAGCTCTCACACTGTGCATGCCTTCACACTCCGGGAAGCCGAGCGAAACAGCATTTGAAGTTTTTGTACATGCCACTCCACAACTCATTTAACCTAATTACTCAGATTTATAGACTTCAAATCCCCTAGCCAGACTCGACAGGTGCAAATAGACTAGAAGAAGTTTCCTCCAATAATAACGCGTTCTCGTTCTCCGACTTCCCGCAAGCTGTACGAGAATGGAATGGATTGAACCCGCGTGTCACTGCGCAGACATTTCCTAAATTTCTTGAGCTTGCCGAGAAGGCAGTCCTCTCTTCTACTTATCGATATTGTTTCCGCCTCTTTATTTGTTCTCAACTACTCTGTATTTTCTTTTTTTCTGGCTCAAACAAAAAAAGCCAGGATTGCAAATCCACATTTATGTGTGAAACCTTGTTCACCCACTGCTACAATAACCACGATGGGATAGACAGTATGTTGAAGATAAAAAAAAGTTATGGGGTTTTACGTGCCAAAACCACTTTCTTATTATGAGGCACGCCGTAGTGGAAGACTCCGGAAATTTCGACCACCTGGGGTTCTTTAACGTGCACCTAAATCTAAGTACACAGGTGTTTTCGCATTTCGCTCCCATCGAAATGCGGCCGCCATGGCCGGGATTCGATCCCGCGACCTCGTGCTCAGCAGCCCAAGTTGAAGATAAATAAATAAATAAATAAACTTGCCACTGAAGCCTTCGCTCTCCGCGCGGCTTTCAAAACAGGCTGCTCAAACCCACGCGCAGGTTTCGCATACGCTTGGAGTAATTCGCTGGGTGTAGCAGTTCGAATTTTACGCCACGGATAACAGCTATTCGAAGATTCTGGATAACAGGTTCAGGAAACCGAATGCGCGCAAATTCAAATATACCCACATTATAACCAAACTGATCGCGTAGCCAATTACTCCGGTTATCTAGTTTTCGATTTCGAATAACCAGTTTTGCAGCAACACCGGCTTAGTGTTGCTACACTAAAGGAAAAAAAAAACTCCGCCTAAAGAAGGCGCCTGCGAAGAAAGGCTCGCGCATCGACAACGCATTGCTCTTAGACGTGCGGAGCTGAAATACAATTGTTTTAACCTCTGGTGCTGCCACTGAGAAAATAAGGCAGCGACGCAAGCTTCGGCTGCGAAATTCGCGCTCGCGATTGGGCTTCGCTCGCTCGCTAAAAGAACACGCGCGTTGGTCCATGATAGCGACACAGAGAAAGAAATTTCTATGATAGCGACCCGAAGACCGAAGAAACGTAAAATCATCACTGCCCTAAGCTAGTTGTCAGCGTATCATCTCACGGTGACCGTGCGATAATCGTTAAGCGCAGTGATGCCTTCCGATGCGCAATCGCTAGCAAAACGCGGGCAGCCTTCGCGCTTACGGCCTGTTCGAATTCGAACGCTTTCGCCGCTATAGCATAACAAAGTACAAGTGGTTTGCATTAGCACATACCCCACACCATTGTCGTAAACGGAGAGCTAAGTATGCAATACACTTTCGTGATAGATTACATAACGATGCGCCATAGGGTAGCCAAATATTCCAACACCAATTTATGGTCTGACAAAATGAAGTAGATGTCTGGATGTAGACTATGTATGCAAAGCAGTCACTGCTTTCGGAAGTTAGAAGCGGTGAAGCCTCAACAGCAGACCTATCTCGTTCTTTGGAACGATTGTAAATGGGGCAAGACGGTACAATTTTTTTTTTTTTTTGAAATTGGCAATGAAATGAGGATATTGTATTGGGTCCTAAGAAGATATTAACGGAGTTTCTACTTGTTCCAACTTGGTGTACGCTTCTTTCAAGCATATTTTTTTCTCAATGGGCTAAATGAGAATGTGTCGCCATGCATGCTTGAACTGCACGCTTACGTGGAGACGCATTTGTCAAAACATCGTTGCGCGAGAAGTGTTGGCCAAGTCTACGGAACCCATGACCACCCCCATAAAAGAGTTTGCACCCATCGGCGCTTGCCGTGTCCCACAGCAATAATCGTCATGTCTTGCACGCCCTTTCTTTAATATCGCGCACCCGGTAGTTCCGGATAAGAAAGTAACCAGCGCAAGCAAGGCAACTGATTATTGCTGTATGACAAGATAACCTACAAAAGGTGCAAACTTTTTTAAGAGTGCAGGACTACTGATTTCTCGCTTTGAAAGAAGAACACGTTTGCAGTTTCCAATGATGAAGTGCTGACAATGCAGTGCCGGCCTCATATGCTGACCTTCCGGTGAAGGCACAAAACAACTGCGCCACCCGAGCCAGCAATGGCGAGAACAAAAAGGGCATGAGCATAAAGTATGCTACGAAATTTAACATCAATTTCTTTCAGAAGCAAGTCGTCGGCGTTAAGAGCGCGGTCCGTTTTCAAGCTGCTTCCACACTTAAGGTAGCCTATAGTGGTGTTACAGGTGACAGGGAGTAAACTGAGCCTTAATTTAACAAAATTCAAGATAACTGTTACAAACGAAACAAGCGCACGATGGCGGAGATTACGAAGCAGACATCCTACCATTAGCTCTTGCGTGCTCGGCGAGAGTTCTCAAAGGCACGTCGCTCCGTGGCGCCGGCGAGAGCCGCATACGTCGTAGCCACGTCTCAGGGAAGCTTCAAGTGAAATTTCTTGCGAATTCTCCACGTGTTGCCTTCCTTCACGGCAAGCCAGCGGCCCCCACCACCATCGCGCAAGATATGCGCACCACCGCAACGCGGAAAGACAGACGCCATTGCTGAAGCTGCCAGGTTCGCACTGCGTCGGTCTCGGCGGTGAAAGCAGGAAAAAGGGAAAGGGCGTTGCTCCGCTGATAACACGAGCCGAGCGATGAATCTGTGGGCTAGGCGCGATGTCTGTCGCCGACGGTCCTGATTATAATTGAGGTACGATGTAGTGGAACGGGGCAGTGCGGCGTCCGCATAGCAATACGATGAGAGAACTGTGGTCGCTTCTGCGACGACGTTGCCAGACGGGTGCCGCGATCGACCGGTGTGCCTGGCGCGTCCTCCCGCGTCCATGCATGAAACAGCGTTTTCTAAAAAAAAAGTAAACGGAAAGCTAATGCATTTCGTACGACATGCTGAAAATTAATATCTTGAAACCGGTGCAGTCCCGAGAACACCTTCCAAGTGGATACCCTTTGCGAACTCATATCCTCTATAATTCGTAGATTCAACTATATGCTGCAAAGTAATTCATTAAAAAGCTAATTCGCGTAATTATGTTACTTATTCAATTAAGCACGTCTACTTCTCGTAGAAGTAATCGCTGGCTCATTGAGTAACTTAGATCAAGGTTAGAATTGTGTTATCTGCCACAGGCAACTCTTACAAACTTGGCACAGCTTAAAGGAATTCCCAGTATATAGGCCACTAAACTCCGCAAAAAACTGTAAGTCGCGAAAAGTTTTTGCGGGGTCGACCACCTAGCGGGGAGAATAGCAAGGAGGGCTAACGGTCTGGCTAATGAAGGTGCTATTGAATGGAGGGAGGCATTCATCCAATAGCAATCATGGAGGCATTGCGTCAATAGCAGTCATGGAGGCATTGCGGAATCAGGGTGTAGACGAGTCATATGTAAAAATACTGAAAGATATCTATAGCGGCTCCACAGCCACCGTAGTCGTCCATAAAGAGAGCAACAAAATCCCAATAAAGAAAGGCGTCAGGCAGGGAGATACGATCTCTCCAATGCTATTCACTGCGTGTTTACAGGAGGTATTCAGAGACCTGGATTGTGAAGAATTGGGGATAAATGTTAATGGAGGATACCTTAGTAACTTGCGATTCGCTGATGATATTGCCTTGCTTAGTAACTCAGGGGACCAACTGCAATGCATGCTCACTGACCTGGAGAGGCAAAGCCGAAGGGTGGGTCTAAAAATTAATTTACAGAAAACTAAAGTAATGTTTAACAGCCTCCGAAGAGAACAGCAGTTTATGATAGGTAGTGAGGCACTGGAAGTGGTAAGGGAATACATCTACTTAGGACAGGTAGTGACTGCGGAACCGGATCATGAGACTGAAATAATCAGAAGAATAAGAATGGGCTGGGGTGCGTTTGGCAGGCATTCTCAGATCATGAACAGCAGGTTGCCATTATCTCTCAAGAGAAAAGTATATAATAGCTGTGTCTTACCAGTACTCACCTACGGGGCAGAAACCTGGAGGCTTACGAAAAGGGTTCTACTCAAATTGAGGACGACACAACGAGCTATGGAAAGAAGAATGATAGGTGTAACGTTAAGGGATAAGAAAAGAGCAGATTGGGTGAGGGAACAAACGCGAGTTAATGACATCTTAGTTGAAATCAAGAAAAAGAAATGGGCATGGGCAGGACATGTAATGAGGAGGGAAGATAACCGATGGTCATTAAGGGTTACGGACTGGATTCCAAGGGAAGGGAAACGTAGCAGAGGGCGGCAGAAAGTTAGGTGGGCGGATGAGATTAAAAAGTTCGCAGGGACAACATGGCCACAATTATTACATGACCGGGGTAGTTGGAGAAGTATGGGAGAGGCCTTTGCCCTGCAGTGGGCTTAACCAGGATGATGATGATGATGATGACGATGACGATGACGATGACGACGACGACCTCTGTAGATATTTTTCAAGGTATTTACGTAAACGTTCTGTACTCCTTGTTCACGTAATGCCTCTATGACTGCTGGTATCTCTACTAAATCAAATGCCTTTTCGTAATCTATGAAAATTACATAGAGAGGCTTATTGTACTCTGCAGATTTTTCGATAACCTGATTCATAACATGGGTGTGATCCATTGTAGAGTATCTCTTCCTGAAGCCTGCCTATTCCCTTGGTTGACTAAAGTCCAGTGTTGCCCGTCTGACCTCATCGTTAGATATAGTAGGAGTTTCTATATCCTGTACATTACTGTTTCTAGTGGAGGCATCCTGACTCCTCTCCATGGGTACTGTACAGGTCAGTATAGAATTATTCGGCTTCTTTTACTATATCTTCGAGATTGCTGATGATAATACTGTGCTTATCTGTCAGTGCATACATCTTGGTTCGTCCTATGCCAACTTTCTCACTGATTTCAGGCTGCGTCAATTTTTTATGACTTAATTCTTCAGTCTTTTTCACGTTGTAGTTTCGAATGTCACTTATTTTCGCGTTGTTGATCAGTTTTGATAGTTCCGCGAATTCTATCTTATCTCTTAAGTTGGGCATTTTCATTCTTTGTCGTTTCTTTATAAGGTCCTTTGTCACTTTGGAGAGCTTGCCTTCCGGTTGCCTAGGTGCCTTGCCTCCCACTTCAATTGCTGCCTCTGAAGCCAACCTAACGGTTTCATTCATTATCTCTGTCATTTTCATCTCTCTGTTCTAAGGTTGCATATATTTTTGCAAGTACCATCCTGAATTTATTCGCTTTACCCTTACTACCTCCAGATTGACCTTCTTATTTTTGACCAAGTTTACTCTTTCTCGCTTCAAAGTGAGCTGAACCCTAGCACTCACTAACCTATGATCACTGCACTTTACCCTACCTATCACTTCTACATCCTGCACTATGCTGGGATCAGCGGAAAGTATGAAGTCAATTTCATTTCTTGTTTCACCATCACGGCTTTTCCAGGGCCACTTTCTGTTGCTACGTTTCCTGAAAAGCTGTTCATTATTCGAAGCTTATTTCTTTCTGCGAATTCTACCAGCATCTCTCTAGCGTTCCTAGAATCGACGCCGTAGTTGCAAATTGCTTGTCCACCAGCCTGCCTTTTCCCCACTTTTGCACTGAAGTCGCCGATTACTACAATATACTGAGTTTGCACATTTCTCATCGCTAATTCAACATCCTCATAAAACTGATGTACTTCTTCATCATCGTGACTTGATCTTGGTGCGTAGGCTTGTACTACCTTTGATCTATACCCCTCGTTACGTTGATTACGACTACAGCTACCCTCTCATTAATGCTGTAGCATTCGTTAATGTTGCCCGGTATATCCTTACAGATCAGGAATCCTACCCCGTATTGCTTCTTCTCTGGCAGACCTCTATAGCAGAGGACATGGCCGTTATTCAGCAATGTATAAGCCTCACCAGTACTTCGAATCTCACTAAGGCTGACGATATCCAAAACAATGTCTGATAGTTCCTCAAAGAGTCCTGCTAAGCTAGCCTCACTCGACAAAGTTCGGCAATTAACGGTTGACAGGGTCAGTTTCCATTGGCGGCCTGTCCGGACCCAGAGATTATTAACATCCTCTACTGCGTTACAGGTCTGACCGCCGCCTTGGTCAAATGCTCCGCAGCTGATGGGGACTGAGGGCCATGGGTTTATTGAAAGAATTATTTGGGAGGTAGTGGCCGAATACTGTGCCAGGGAGGCCGATTCCTGTTTTGGTGAGGGAGTGTCTTTGTTGAAGCTTGAAGCTTAGTGAGTATTCCTAATACGGTTGCACCTGGATTAGTATAGCCCCACTCGCTTTCGGCATGCTTGCTTATGTAATGCACTGGAGGAGGTGAATTTCAAGCTCACCATCGTCAAATTATAAAAAAAAACATATAGAAGGATTCGAACTTCGACTATGACAATCCAGCATAATCCCGTGGGCGGCAAGGCTACCTTATCACTGACAAGTACAGCCCAGAGCGCCCTACGTGCCTCAAAACTTATTCGATATTTCCTCGATAGAATGTGCTTTCCTGATCGCGATGAGTAACTCAATGTTGAACGACTTCTAAACGGTTCTGGCCTCGTAGTTCCGGAATCGCACGTGCGCAGACGGCCGTAAACTCAGTTAGGCAAACCCTACATGCGTAGCGACGGCCTTTCAGAGTTGCGAATACATGCTCGTGATCGTACAGGAGTACAAACGGAAACCCGCGAAAACGAATATAAGTGCAAATGTAGAAGAAATAACTGGACGCAAACTACGAGTTTTTTTTTTTACTTGATGAAATCTGTATGTGAACTTTCCAACTGTTGTCGTTGCATTGTTTGTTTGTTTGTTTGTTTCTTTCTTTGCGTGCTAGTGCAAACCTTCTCCTCACTTTTTCTCTTCCTTTAGCGCCACATATTCTATTTGGGGGGGGGGGGGGGGAGTCAGCGCGAGGCATGTCGGTAGAGTCAGCTTAAGTCTCTTTAGTATATCTCAAATGCCTGAAAACATGCTTGACTTATCCGCGGTATACGGGTTTTGAGGATCGCGGCAGGTGGCACTGCACAGTATTTCTCAATGGTTCTAACATAGTGGTTTCGGAGTCTCCCGCACGCAAGCGGCCATGACCGCGTCTAGATACACTATATATTTTCGGCGGAACTGAACCGCACTTAAAAGCAGTGTGGGAAAAAAAGAAAATAGGAAAATGAAAAAACTTTCAGCGCTTACCGCGAATTCCCTAGTCGCGTCTGTAGGGAAGTACACCAAACAGTTCGCGGTCTCGGCTGCCCGTCTCATGCATCGGATAAGTCTTTCCGAACGAGACGGAACTGGTACTGGACCGCGTACCACGATGGGCAAATACGAAACGTGCTCGAGGTCTCAACCGATTGTTCTGCGTTGCTGGAGTTGTAAAAAAAAAATTGATTTTACCGCAAAATACTGTCAAATATCAGTTGGCGACTGTATATACTTTCCGCACAGAAAATTGAAACCAAAGAGCAACAATGCACACGCATTTAGTGTGGACCTCGCACCGCTGACAAGTGGCCGAAGCAAAGGGCTTCTCCATCGCATAGCCAAACCTCGGGCGCCCACTGAGCCAGCACACCGCTAATGCGCTTTCTTCTTCCCCCGTTCCCTATTTGCCCGCTCATTTCACATCTCCTCCACATCGCCCTTATCACTCTCTCCTCGTCCGACGCACCTTGTTGACCAGCATGCTCACTGCCTCGCTTGTTTGCGGGATTTTCCGGCAACCGCGTTATAAGCGGTATGCCGTCCCGCAAGTCTGCACTATAAGCGGCATGCATATACACTGAATTCTATGGAAAGATAAACGGGAGTCAGAAAAGACCCCGTTATATCCAGTTCTGCACTATAAGTGGTCAGGGTATAACTGGTACGAGCTGTATTGTCCATTTGGAAAATTCTCTTAAGAGCATATTTCGTGCTATAGGTAAAGCGCTCATTGAAGGCATTCTTCTGGTCTTGGGCAAAGCTGTTTTGAACCTCTTTAATGTTCATTATACTGAAGTCACTTATTCAAGATGAACAAGCATTCACGCGAAATCGGGCAATCCTGAACAAGCAGGGGGCAAACCAACACTCACGTTTGCTGGTACGCGCAAGCTCGCACCAGTGCGCCTATGCACATAAGCAGGCAGAGCGGGACAGACTGTACGTCTCCAAACACGGCGCGAACACGGATATCTATTCCAGACAGATGTGGGCACTCTGGCTTCCTCGCGTTTCCACACGCCTGGCTATGCAGCTACGTGGTGCAATCAAGCCTCAGTGAAGCAGATACATGTCATGCGAAGTCAAGACATTTATGAGTGAGTAAAGTGGGCGTGGGCTGGCGCACGTCTCTTGTAGAGGCAAACCACCATTCCTCACAAGGCGCGGCAAACACAAGCCGCAGGGATCCAAGTTCGCATGCGTCAGCAAGCGCATGTGTGGTCTGGGCTTTAGGCTTTTGTCGGTCTCAATTTGGTTTTCATATAAATTTCTGGGATCTCATTATGAAATTCAACTTGATTCGCTTTTACAGTAATCACATTTACGCCTCATGATGCGTAAATCAGCTCTTTGTCTGTGCAGAGACAAAAAGCTGATTCACCACAGCGTATAATGAACGAAGAACTAGCCCACATGATGCTTTCCTCACTGTCCGAGATGGCCGAATGTAGCCAGTAGCACCAGTTCATCAGCTTATTTTCCCGGTACATAAGACCCGCATCGAAGAGCCGCACAAACGCTGCCTGTGACCGGCTCACTCATCGGCTCATCCGTTATATTTAATACAAAAAATAAAATTGTCCGATGGCAGGTTTCGAACAGAGGGCCTCCTAGCACAAGAGCCCGATGATCTAGCCATCAGAATAGAACATACTTTATGTATCGTATCTGGCGCAGCGCTGCGCCAGATACGATACACTTTAGGGTCCCTAAAACGGTTGGGACAATTTTGTAGACACGTAGGGTACAGCAACAGCAAAACGTCTGCGCCCAGATGTAAGTGAAGCGGCTCATATAGAGAGATCTGTGGATGATTACAAGTTACTCTCTCCCGAGCCATGCTTTTTCTCCTCAACTCTCTAGCCAAGCGATCGGTGCTACACCACCCGCCTTCGCTGACTCTGCGTCATGATGTGACGTCGTGCCGTCTACTTTACAGCAGCAGCAAAGAATAATACGCTTGGTTACTGCTATGTTTGCTTGTGCTTGCCTGGTTGAGCTTTGTCAGCAGCTGGCTTAAACAGGGAGCACATTGTTGCGATACAGGCAGCAATAAATTTCTTCCTGAAGCCTTCGATCTCCGCGTGGCTTTCAAAACAGGCTGCTCAAACCCGTGCGCAGGCTTCACATAGGCCTGGAGCAATCCGCCGGGTGTAGCAGTTCGAATTTCCCGCCACGAAGTGCAGCTATTCAAAGAATTTGGGTACCAGCTACAGGATAACCAATGTGCGCAAATTCAAATATACCAATATTAAAACCAAACAGACGGACAGCGTAACCATTTCGGTTATCCGGTTTTTGAATTTGAATGACCGGCTTTGCAGCAACACCGGCTTATTGTTGCTACACTAAACAAAAAAAAACGCTTCAAGAAAGCATCTGCGACGAAAGACTTGCGCATCGTCTGCGCATTACTCTTAGACGTCGGAGCTTTACTATTGTTTTAGCTTCTGGTGCGGCCGCTGAGAAATTGATAAGGCAGCGACGCAGGCAGAGGCTGCGAAATTCGCGCTCACGATCGCCCTCGCTCGCTCGCCTAACGCTCGCGTTGGTCCATGATAGCGACACGCAGAAAGAAAAAAGCAAAAACATCGCTGCCCTAAGCTAGCTGTCAGCGTACCGTTTCACGGTGACCATGCGATAACCGTTGCGAGCTGGGAGGGCTTCCGATGCGCAATTGCAAGCAAAACGTGTTGCAGGCTTTGCGCTTACGACCTGTTTGAACTGGAACACTTTCGCGACGTTATCCCAATATTAGTGGTTATCCTAATAAAGAAAGGAGGTTGTGTTGTAAATTAGCAGCTTGTATGCTATACATTTTCGTGATCGATTACAAAGCGATGCATCATAGTTTAGCCAAACATTACTTCAATTTATGGTCTGAAAACTGGAGTAGATGCCTGGATGTAGACCATGTATGCGAATCGGCGACTGCTTTCGGAAGTTAGAAGTGGTGAAGTCTCACTAGCATACCTATCTCGTTCTGGGGAACGACTGCAAATGGGCCAAGACGAAACAAATTTCTTGTGAAAATTGGCGTTGAATTGAGGACACTGTAAGAGGCCCTAAGAAGACACTAACGAGGTTCCTGTTTGTTTTAGCCCTGCGTGCGCGTCTTTCGGGCGCTTTGTTTTCTCAATGGGCTTAATGAGAATGTGTCACCATGCATGCTTGAAATGCATGCGTACTTAGTGATGCATTTGTCAACACAACGTTGGCCTATAGGCTACGGTATCCATGACCACACCCATAAAAAGAGTATGCACCCTTCAGGACTTGCCTTGTCCCAAGCGCTTGTAACTCTGCCGCAGCAAATGCGTCATGTCTTGCGAGCATTTTCTTTCTTTAATGTTGCGCGCCCACTAGCTCCAGGTATGCGCATAATCAGTGTTACACAACATCCTCGATAAGAAAGTAGCCAGCGCAGAGTTTTCAAGAACGGTAACGCCAGTAAGGCAGATGGCTATTCGTATGTTACATGACAAGCGGAAAAGGGTGCAAACTTCTTTAAGAGTGCAGGACCACTGAGTTCTCGCGCAGAATTAAGAACACGTTTGTAGTCTCCAATGACGAAGTTGGATCGGAAAGGTGAACTTCCAAAGTCGCCAAAGAATCGGACTGCTCTGCAGGATAACGTATTGCAAGAGCCACAATGCGCTTATCATCCACGAGAAAAATCGATAGCCATAGCACTCGTCAACCTACGCTGCCAATGAAGTTCAGACTTCATGTGCTGACCTTCCGGTGAACGGAGAAAACAACGGCGCCACACGAGCCAGTAGCGGTGAGAACAAAAAGGCATCAACATAAAGTCTCTTACGAAAATTAAAATCACTTTCTTGCAGAAGAGAGCCATCGCCGTTAAGAGCTAGCCGCCTTCAATCTGCTCGCACTTTTAAGGAAACCTATAGTGGTGTTAAAGGTGACAAGAGATACACTGAGCTGTGATTTACCATAATACAAGCGAACTATAAAAGATGAATGAAGCACGCGATAGCGCAAATCACGAAGTGTTCAACATACCATTAGGTCTTGCGTGCGCGGTGACTGTTCTCAGTGGCACGTCGGTCCAGGGCGCTTGGAAGTGCTGCACACGTCGTAGCCACGTCTCGGGACAGTTCAACTCAAAGTCCTTGTGAACTCTCTACGCGTCCACGAGGTTCAGGCCAGGCCAGCGGGCACGCTACCACCGCACAAGACACGCTCCCCACCGCATCGCATAAAGACAGGCGCCATTTCTAAACCGCGATGCTCCAGGCATACTTGGCATACTCCTAACGCTCGCATTGCGTCGGTGCCGCCGAGGAAAGGATGAAAAGGGGACAGAGCGTCGCTCTGCTGATAAAGCGAGCTGAACCCGTCGAGGGGTTGGCAGTGGTTCAGGTTGCCCAGGTTACGGCGGACCGTCTCCAACAGCGGCGACGCTGTGCTGTGATGACGTTGCAAGAAACGCTTCAGTCTTGACGACTGCTCTGACGACAGGGCTCGGGCGCCTCGGAGTGCTCGATGGAATGCCAAAGCTTTTGCCTTTTTTCCTGAATGCTAGCTGTTATTCGCGTTAGCGTTGTTGCTTCACCTTGCAGCTCAGCGGTGAGTTTACTCGTGACAGCGAGGATGCCGCTGCAGCTCTGCTTGCACCTCTTTTCAGTGACGCCTCGAGCGCAGGCTGATTTGCTCGGCGACTTACATTGCGCTTTCTCGTGTTTGTACGACAGCGCGCGCGGGCTGTATGGACGGGCGTCTCGATCGGTAACATTTCTGCAGTAGGAAACTGCAAACAGTTTCAGCACAGGCGTATGATTAGGTATAGCGTGTTTGTCAAAAAACATCCTGACAGTACTGTGTGACATCTTGAATCCGCAAGTTGTGTTGGGAAGGTAGGGTTTGAACCACTTTGGACTTCCGTCGTTCTTTAATACCGATGCAATACGGACACCTTCGATCGCGATCAAGACCAATCAGGATCAAATTTTTTCCATCGCGATCAAGAATGGTTGCCGCTGAGTGGTCCAACAATCCAGGTCGAGTTTGTTGAGCTCACTCAGCACGACGGTGCAGACGAGAGCTACACAAATCGCGATCGACTGGAATCGGATGGCGCACAATCGCGGTCAAAAGTGCCCGTGCAAAAAAACCCGACCCGGGTTTCGTCATGTGTTTCGGGACCTCAGGGACGTCACAGTCATTGTGCCGCGCGACGCGATGTTTGTGTAAAAGGCTCTCTCTGTGCTTGTGAGGCAGTTTTACACGTGTTTTCTCACGCTTCTTTTTTTTTTTTTTGTAGTCTTTGACGAATCTTCTGCCTCTTTCTTCGTTTCTGTTATTAATAATGGTGGTCGCTTAACATGACGCCATAGCTGCACCTGGACAAGGCTGTCTCTGCTGCTATAGCCCAACGCTGGCGACCAGCTGACGCTACGAACCCCAGCGTCGCGTCCCCTTTGTTCATCATCATCATCATCATCAGCCTGGTTACGCCCACTGCAGGGCAAAGGCCTCTCCCATACTTCTCCAACAACCCCGGTCATGTACTAATTGTGGCCATGCCGTCCCTGCAAACTTCTTAATCTCATCCGCCCACCTAACTTTCTGCCGCCCCCTGCTACGCTTCCCTTCCCTTGGGATCCAGTCCGTAACCCTTAATGACCATCGGTTATCTTCCCTCCTCATTACATGTCCTGCCCATGCCCATTTCTTTTTCTTGATTTCAACTAAGATGTCATTAACTCGCGTTTGTTCCCTCACCCAATCTGCTCTTTTCTTATCCCTTAACGTTACACCTATCATTCTTCTTTCCATAGCTCGTTGTGTCGTCCTCAATTTGAGTAGAACCCTTTTAGTAAGCCTCCAGGTTTCTGCCCCGTAGGTGAGTACCGGTAAGACACAGCTATTATATACTTTTCTCTTGAGGGATAATGGCAACCTGCTGTTCATGATTTCGGAATGCCTGCCAAACGCACCCCAGCCCATTCTTATTCTTCTGATTATTTCCGTCTCATGATCCGGATCCGCCGTCACTACCTGCCCTAAGTAGATGTATTCCCTTACGACTTCCAGTGCCTCGCTGCCTATTGTAAATTGCTGTTCTCTCCCGAGACTGTTAAGCATTACTTTAGTTTTCTGCATATTAATTTTTAGACCCACTCTTCTGCTTTGCCTCTCCAGGTCAGTGAGCATGCATTGCAATTGGTCCCCTGAGTTACTAAGCAAGGCAATATCATCAGCGAATCGCAAGTTACTAAGGTATTCTCCATTAACTTTTATCCCCAATTCTTCCCAATCCAGGTCTCTGAATACCTCCTGTAAACACGCTGTGAATAGCATTGGAGATATCGTATCTCCCTGCCTGACGCCTTTCTTTATAGGGATTTTGTTGCTTGCTTTATGGAGGACTACGGTGGCTGTGGAGCCGCTATAGATATCTTCCAGTATTTTTACATATGGCTCATCTACACCCTGATTCCGTAATGCCTCCATGACTGCTGAGGTTTCGACTGAATCAAACGCTTTCTCGTAATCAATGAAAGCTATATATAAGGGTTGGTTATATTCTGCACATTTCTCTATCACTTGATTGATAGTGTGAATATGGTCTATTGTTGAGTAGCCTTTACGGAATCCTGCCTGGTCCTTTGGTTGACAGAAGTCTAAGGTGTTCCTGATTCTATTTGCAATTACCTTAGTAAATACTTTGTAGGCAACGGACAGTAAGCTGATCGGTCTATAATTTTTCAAGTCTTTGGCGTCCCCTTTCTTATGGATTAGGATTATGTTAGCGTTCTTCCAAGATTCCGGTACGCTCGAGGTCATGAGGCATTGCGTATACAGGGTGGCCAGTTTCTCTAGAACAATCTGTCCACCATCCTTCAACAAATCTGCTGTTACCTGATCCTCCCCAGCTGCCTTCCCCCTTTGCATATCTCCTAAGGCTTTCTTTACTTCTTCCGGCATTACCTTCGGGATTTCGAATTCCTCTAGACTATTTTCTCTTCCATTATCGTCGTGGATGCCACTGGTACTGTATAAATCTCTATAGAACTCCTCAGCCACTTGAACTATCTCATCCATATTAGTAATGATATTGCCGGCTTTGTCTCTTAGCGCATACATCTCATTCTTGCCAATTCCTAGTTTCTTCTTCACTGTCTTTAGGCTTCCTCCGTTCCTGAGAGCATGTTCAATTCTATCCATATTATACTTCCTTATGTCAGCTGTCTTACGCTTGTTGATTAACTTCGAAAGTTCTGCAAGTTCCATTCTAGCTGTAGGGTTAGATGCTTTCATACATTGGCGTTTCTTGATCAGATCTTTCGTCTCCTGCGATAGCTTACTGGTTTCCTGTCTAACGGAGTTACCACCGACTTCTATTGCGCACTCCTTAATGGTTCCCATGAGATAGTCGTTCATTGCTTCAACACTAAGGTCCTCTTCCTGAGTTAAAGCCGAATACCTGTTCTGTAGCTTGATCCGGAATTACTCTAGTTTCCCTCTTACCGCTAACTCATTGATTGGCTTCTTGTGTACCAGTTTCTTCCGTTCCCTCCTCAAGTCTAGGCTAATTCGAGTTCTTACCATCCTATGGTCACTGCAGCGTACCTTGCCGAGTACGTCTACATCTTGTATGATGCCAGGGTTCGCGCAGAGTATGAAGTCGATTTCATTTCTAGTCTCACCATTCGGGCTCCTCCACGTCCACTTTCGACTAACCCGCTTGCGGAAAAAGGTGTTCATTATCCGCATATTATTCTGTTCCGCAAACTCTACTAATAACTCTCCCCTGCTATTCCTAGTGCCTATGCCATATTCACCCACTGCCTTGTCTCCAGCCTGCTTCTTGCCTACCTTGGCATTAAAGTCGCCCATTAGTATAGTGTATTTAGTTTTCACTCTGCCCATCGCCGATTCCACGTCTTCATAGAAGCTTTCGACTTCCTGGTCATCATGACTCGATGTAGGGGCGTAGACCTGTACAATCTTCATTTTGTACCTCTTATTAAGTTTCACAACAAGACCTGCCACCCTCTCGTTAATGCTATAGAATTCCTGTATGTTACCAGCTATATTCTTATTAACCAGGAATCCGACTCCTAGTTCTCTTCTCTCCGCTAAGCCCCGGTAGCACAGGACGTGCCCGCTATTTAGCACTGTATATGCTTCTTTTGGCCTCCTAACTTCACTGAGCCCTATTATATCCCATTTACTGCCCTCTAATTCCTCCAATAGCACTGCTAGACTCGCCTCACTAGATAACGTTCTAGCGTTAAACGTTGCCAGGTTCATATTCCAATGGCGGCCTGTCCGGAGCCAGTGATTCTTAGCACCCTCTGCTGCGTCGCAGGTCTGACCGCCGCCGTGGTCAGTTGCTTCGCAGCTGCTGGGGACTGAGGGCCGGGGTTTGATTGTTGTGTTCATAGGAGGTTGTGGCCAAGTACTGCACCAGGGTGGCCAATCCTGCTCTGGTGAGGGAGTGCGTTACCGGTTCTGGTCACCGGGATCAGGCCACACTCCAGGCCTGTTTGTGCAATTTTATCAACACGCGGATTTTTTTTTTTTTAATCCGGTGGAAAATTGCCGGCACCGGGATTCGAACCACGGACCTCTTGCACGCGAGGCGGGTGTTCTACCTCTACGCCACCGCTGCGACTTCCAGTTGCAGGCCCTGGACCCCAGTTGCAGGCCAGAGTTCCCTCAACTAAGTGCACGACACAGATAAAAAATTTGGCTGGCGAAAGCGAACAAGCGCGACTTTGTCTCAACAGCAGAAGTGCACGTTTGTCTCCCCTCTCACTTTATCTCTCTTTCCCTCTGTTTTCCCCCCTCCATGCCTGCCCGGAAATATGTAGAATTTCAGGGTAGAAACTCACTGCGAGTGAAAACAGTTCCTCATGCCGTTTCAACAGCATTTAACAAGATTCGGGCTTACTATCATTGATAGTCAGTCCGACACACCCAGCAGATCTCTCACGGCAGGATGTTTAGCCTCCTGTCAACATCCACGTACAGCACGCACAAAAATGAGGTTTAGCTAATTTGTTGCAGCTTCACTATTTATCGAACCACACTTAAGTTTCACCGACGCTAATTTTGCTTCTTGGAATGAGCTGTTTGAAACATATTCAAGTACTGTGCACATTTCGACGATCGCAGTTTCAGCATTTGTTTCCGAGCAACGCTTTGTGACTCACTTCATGAAGCCCCACCTGCTTGACATATTTCCAGCATGTTGTATGAAGTATATGCTCTATTATGCGTTTTTAGGCCTCGAAATGTCCCGGGCAGACGATTTACAAAAGAAATGTGATAATTTGCCACGACACCATATCATTAAAACTCGCACTTCTTACTTCGCCCACATGACAATCATTGTATGCTTTTGATATTTAAACAGGAGAAAACTGACTACGTGCTTGAAGCAACCAACATTTTACTCTGCCAATTGCATTATGAGCAACTTAAACTAATTAAATAAAACGAAGAAGCTCAGCAAGGGCGACTGTGTGACCAAAGGTTGTGAACTGTAACATGGTTGGGCCGTTTCTACGTCGAGCAACTCTAACGAAGTAATTATGCCTCGTAAAGAGCATATTTGACGTACAGCGGATGTCTTGGGAAGCTCCAGAGCTTCCTATCATGGTACATATTCAAACAGCATAAACAGAATGTCTTAAGCATGACACCATGAACAGCTAAGTGCCTGGTCAATGTGTTAACGTAACTTAGACTTCATCAAAGGGGCTCATTTGGAGGCGACAGCAGCCACCGCCTTCCGTAGAAGCGGTGATTACCGCGAAAGCCACTTTACCCGAACCTCACCCTGACAAGCTGAACTAATTGACGAAAGGGGCCAACAGCGTCGACATAGGATTACCAAATTGCTACACGCTTGCGCCATATGCGGGGGCGAAGGTGCAACATGGGAGGCCTAGTCCGGCGGAACGGTGAGACGTCGTGGGAAGGATATTACAACCGATTCGACGATTGTGGTTGGCCGAGATATAGTCATCGGATTCCCTAGTCGAGTCTCCTAGGGAAGACGACAGTTTTAAAAGCGGAGACTTTTGTTGCAGAGAGATGTGCTGAGGTGTCCAATGACGTGAACACAGACGTTTAATGTCCTCCTCCGTGCAGTGGGCTTCCGTACCTGGAGCCAGTGTCAATATTGTAAAATAAACCATTCTTCCTTCATTCGTACTACCGTACGAACCCGTCAATGTGCCGGGTGGATTCGTGGCCCACACGCTACCTCGAGCCGCAAAAAGAGCGATGAAACGACGACGAGCGCCAAGCCCCGCTGAAGAGGGAAAGAAATATTATTAATCCTATTTTCATTACACTTCTAAATTTTAGTTCTTTAGTCCCATGCTCCACTGTTCAAATCTAGTTTTGCTTTAATTCTAACCATACGGAAAACCACCTGCTTCTTGACCAATCCCCCATAGTTGGGTATGCGCCAGTGTTTGGGAGACGAGGCGAGAATTCGCTCTATAACAACACGAACGATTCTACGATTGTGGTTGGCCGCGATATAGTCATCGGATTCCCTAGTCGAGTCTCCCAGGGAAGACGACAATTTTAAAAGCGGAGACTTTTGTTGCAGAGAGGTGTGCTGAGGTGTCCTGACGTGAACATAGACGTTTAATGTCCTCCTCCGTGCAGCACGCACACACACACACACACACACACACACACACACACACACACACACACACACACATAAACGCGCGCGCGCGTGTTTCACACGGCCGTGTGAAACGCGTCCTGCCCACTCCGAAGGTATCAGACGTCTGCATCGATTAATTTTATGCGAAGCACCGTTGTTCCTGTCGCCTGTAACCGCGTCAGACCAAAACGTGCGGTCGCTGCTCCGCGGTGCTGTTCTGCATGCTGTCAAACTACGCCCTCTTGGCGTTTTTAGCTACTCAGGCAGGACGTTTGCATCAGTGTGCATGGGCGAGGTGGCTCGTTCGAAATTATGGCAGAATTTGATTGTCGTGAAGACGGCCGACCGCATCTGCCACCGCTAATTTCTAACCAATTAGAGCAAATAAAGTTTTTCCTCCTCCTCCTCAGGAAATAATTGTATTTACACGCTCATTCTCTCTCCTGAACGTGCGCTTCAGCGACTTCCGAGAGATGGAACGTCCTTGGAAGAGGCGAACATTCTGCTGCGTTGGTGCAAAATATTTATAAATGGCTTCAAGGGGCAGCACATGCGTGAGCGACTTTTTCTTAAGTATAATATGAAGAGGGGTTCTTGAGCGGCACGCTGCGGTGGCCCAGTCATTTCGTACATAATTCATAGCTTTCATATTTTCTTTTTTTTGTTTTGTCTAGGTGTTCCATTTCCCCTAGCTCTACGTACATCGGCCGACTGCCTGAAGCGTTAAAACACGTCTCATAGATCGCCATACGTGCCGCATCGACGCAAGAGCGTCGAGTAAGTAACGCCAACACGCTTTATTGTAGCTATCAAGCAGTTCTTGACAGCTAAGCGGAAAGGCGCTACTCCTACATTGCGCACAGAAACACCGTTCACTCTAAAAACTCGCAGACTGTTTCAGATGCCTCGTGTCGCTTCAAACAACGAATACAAAAGCGCCCATTTATACTTATTTCTTTCACACATCTAAACATATAATTTTACCACTAGGTAACGTCAAACGCAACGGCAGCGGCTGTTCTCCGCACATGTGCGATGCGAAGTGTTCTGATGTATATGGCGGCGCTTTGGTAAAGGAGTCGCGTTTCTATGCGGAAGAAACATGGTCTTCTTCTAGACACAAATTGAAACCACGGTAAATAAAGTATAGCTAAAGTTCCAATTATAGCCCGACAGATGGGCAGCTGTTCCGTTATTGGACAGGCAAAGGACTGCAAGGAACGCATGACGTCCAGATGCTGGAAGTTGCGCATCCTTCGCATCGCCTGCTACGCCTCTATTGGGTCGCCCGCGCACACGGCAAGCCAGGCCTACGCGCCTACGTGCCGTTCACGGGCCAATTCCGACTGCGACGAACTTCCCACACTCGGCGTTCCTTCGGATGTCGACGAAACACTTCGCACAATTCGCCGCCGGGAGAAGCCACCATGCGGTCTCGGCCGGCGCGACAGCCGAAGGCCTCCGCGAACTTCCTCGTGTGTCTCAGCGGCACGTTAACCAGCTGCTCTGCTGGAAGCCTGTTCCAGTGGAGCTTCTCGTCAGCCAGGGCGCAGTTGTCAAGGGCGAAGTAAATGAAGAACAGCTGGTCCCCCGACAGATGCGGTAGGAAACTGAACCGCAGGTCCAGGTGCCAAACCCGCCGCAGGCTGAGCAGCTCGTCTAACGCCTCCGTCGCCAGCAGGAGCGCCGCCGTCCGCTCCAGGAAGACGCCACCCAGCTGACCTTCGACGAAACCGGGCCTGCGTAAGCGAGCGGGGAGGCTCCTCTGGACGTCCTTGGTGAAGCACGCCACCAGGTCGGCCCGGCGCCTGCGTGACTCGTCCGTGAGGAAGACAGCCGTCTCGGGCTCGTACGGGTTCTCGTCGAGCAGCTGCATGAAACCCGGGAACAGGCGGACGGCGAGGCGCGACAGGTGGAACACGAACACGGAGTTGTTGATCGGCACAGAAAAGTCGAACAGTGCCGCTGGGACGTGGATCGTGCGAAAGGCGCGCTCGAACTTCGCGACATCGGAGAGGTCGGAGTGAGTGGCCGCAAGTCGATGCCGAAGCATCGATCTGTTGACGAGGAGTCCTTCGAACACTTGTTCCTGCTGCCGCTTTTTGATGTTCAGAAAGAACAGAATCGGGTTCTCTCTGTTCAAGTTTCCGGTAGGCGCGCACTGGCGCTTCTCGCCCGCCGGCGGACCGAATCTCGTGACGACGCGCGTCTTGAGCCGATACCGGACCAGCAACGAGGAGAGTTCGCTCATCCAAATTAAGTCCGCTACGTGCCTCAGAAACAAGCCCTCGAGCTGGAAAAGCCATTCACGCCACGCGACGTCCACGTTGGCGTACAGCCGCCACTCCTGATACAACTTGGCGAAGCAGTCCGGCAGCGTCTCTTCCACGAGGCGCGCGCACCGCAGCGCTACATTATAGTCTCTGTCGGGCTTATTGAGGGAGAGGGGATGTGGGACTAGCGGCCGATCAAGGACTTGGTATATATTGGTGGCAAGTGGCGCGACGCGAAAGTACGCGAGGAATCCCATGTAGTTGAGCGCATCGAGCGGCGGCACTGCGTTCAGCTTCTCTTCCAAGCCCAGAAGGTAGCGCGGCGAGCGCAGCAGCACTTTCTCGGAGCGGCTCACTCGGCTGCGCACGTTGGCTAGCAGGACACGGAGGAACTGACCCAGTCCTTGACCGAGCTGTCCGGCCTGTCGCACGACAATGTCGTCGCCGGCGGCGCCATAGGTCGGATGTACAAAGGAGGCGAGCGCGGAGTGGACTCTAAATAGGCTCTCGTTCAGGCTGGGCATGATTCTGCCGCGATGCAAGCGGATAATCTTCTAGAGGATTCCGGTTAGAAAACCCTGCACAATTCCATCGTCGATGTTGGCTTCCTGCAGCAGTAGCGGTGGCTGATAGAGCTCTACTAGCGTAGTGTTCGGATCGTCCGGGTTGACACCCACGCTGGCACCGAGAATGGTCGCCAGGCCCAAGTCTCGCACCAATTCGGCGGCGAAGCGCCAGACGGCTGAGGCGCCGCCAGGAACAGGTTAAGTGCGCGGCCAGTCATGTATCGTCCAGCCTTCGAACACTGCTTTCATGGTACTCTTCAAAATATCGTCCTTGGTCGCCCTCCAGTTCACGCAGTCAACGTAGAGTTTCTGCGCCACGTGTAAGTCGCTGCGGCTCAAGTTATTGATATCAGATATAAACCCGCCCAGCAGCCTATCCTCATGCAGCGTTTCCTGGGAGACAAAAGAGCCATACCGCGGCACCTTGTCCGAGTAGTACTGTTTCCAGCGGGCGCAGACGTGCTCGTAAAAGTTATCGCACGGATTCGTTTCACTTGCAAGCGAACGGAATATGTGGTGTGCCTGCATACTGCAATCTGGCGACGAGCAGTAGTAGACTCCACGTCTCGGCGGTACAGGTGTCGGCGGATGTGCAGGTGACGGCGTAGCTGTCGCCGTGCTCGGCAGTTTCCCGTCAGTCCAGCGCGTGGGCGCGGTGCTCACTGGCGACGTGTCGATTATCACGCTGTACGCAGTGGTATCCGGCGACGTGTGGCGCGGCTTGAAGGCAAATATGTAGTAATAAAGCAAGCCAACGCAGAGTGCGATCACGGCGGTGAAGGCAATCAAGGCGAACATGCAACAATAGAAGGCGGACCCCTTCGTCGGGCTGGAGTAGCCCACGGCCAGGTGACGCCGGCTCCTCTTCTTCCGCCTGCGCGAACGAGACTTGCCTCGCCTTCGGCGGCCGCCTCGGTCACGTCTTCGGCGACGCCTGCGCGAATTCTTCCTGTGCCGTCGCCGCCGCTTGCCGCGCTTCTTGCCGCGAAAAGAAGACTTGCTGCTTCGGCTTCGGAGCTTCTTCCGGCCTCTCCTCGCCGCGCTACTGGAGCGCGACTTCGAGCGCCTGCTGTCTAACCGCGTGCGACGCCTGCGCTCGTTTTTTCGTTCGCGATGCTTTCCCGATCCTTCCCAGTCTTCGGACGGCGGGGACTCGGAACCAGAGCGCGTTGCAGCCTCATCGTGTCTGCGAATGCATCTCACGAAGGCGCCTTGTCGACACTCGAACGCTTCGACTATCGCCGGCTTGCTGACCTGCGCAAGGTCAGGTCGCGGCAAAGTACCGCGAGTCCCCGGACGCGGTCCGATAACGAAATGGAAGTCGCGGCGCCCTATTCCACTTACGCCCTCTTCAGCAGCAGCTTGCACGTTATCGGCCTTTTCTTCCGTGGTTGCTCGCTCCTCGGCGCTGGTCAAACTAGCCTGGGCTGTTGAACTCGAAGGGCTTCTGGCTATGTCTCCACCATCACCACGTGCCTTCTTAGTGCGACGTCCGTGGCTCTTACGACTCTTGTGGCTATTTAGTTCGCCCTTAACCTCAATGGAAGCCGCCTTTTGGTCAGCAGTTTCTTTTGCTGTCGATCGCTCCAGTGGACTAGCTTGACCCTTCGGGCCGGTAGGGGCCAGCAGCTTCCTTGGGCCTGCGTCATCAGGCGATCGTTCCTTGTCCCTTTTCCGTTTCGAAGAACTTCCTTTCCCACGGCTCCCACTTTTGCGTTTCGATTGCTTTTTCCGGCCTCCACGCTGCGGGGACGCCTCATTGTCTTTACCCTTGTGCTTCGTAGGCTTGCGCTTGGCTTCCTTTGAACGGCGCCCCCCTTTGGAATGTCCCGCGGAACCTTTCGATTGGCCTCGTGTTTTTTTGGCTGCGGGACGGCTGGGAGACTCCTCTCTGCCAGCGTCCTTCTCTCCGTCGTCTAAGCGGTCGGCCCGTTTTTCCTCTGGCTTCTCCGAGGCTTTTCGATGTGGCGCAGGTTCGCCCTTTACACCGACCACGGGAGTAACCATGGAGCTGGACGGCAACGCTTGGAGCATGTCCTTAGCGGACGTTGCATTCTCGAGACACGGGGTGTCTTCCGCTGGAGACAGTAGCCATAGCGTCTCTGTTCCTATCCTCATCGTGCTCCAACTAAGCGGACGGTTCACTTCCCTGGGACGCCACTGGAACAGGAAAGGGGCCGACTCCCTGGCTTCAGGGAGCTTTTGTTGGGCGCCTTTCTTGCCTAACTTCTTCCTCCCATGCTTGCTTCGTTTAGTTTTTCTTCCTTTAGAACTTGAGCGCTTCTTGCTCTTTTTTCTGCCGAGACTCTGATCACCCACTCCTTCTTCGGGACTCCTGTCAACATCCTCCTTAGCTTGATCGCTTCCCACCTCGGTGCGTAGAACGTCCACAGCGGGCTTTGGCGGTGACTCAGGCAAGCGCGGCTTGTTGTTAAAGAAAGGGAGGCATTCGGAAAGGTCGGATCCTCTCTGTTTCGATATCGGATTCTTATCTCCTTCTGGTGTTTCCTCTCGCTTGACGTCGGAGCGCTTCGACTCTAATGTGGACGGCATTTGTTTTCTTGGCTGCTTGCGAGCCATTTTGGAGCCTTTTGATTGTCTTTTAGATTTGCGTCGGCTTGAACGTGCACCTGACCCGTTTTCGCCCGCGGGAGCCGATTTCGGTTCGGGAGAGTCCGAGAGCGTTTTGGTGATCTCTGGGGGGCCCTTCGACGGCCTTCGAGCATCGCCTGCCTGCTTTCTGCCGGACAGTCTCCGCTCATTCGAAGCCAACGTGCTGCGAGTAATGGGGGTCAAGTTGACGGCGAAGTTGAAGTCTCGGCAGCTCGCTCCGCCCTTCCCTACCGCAGGAGCCACCAGACAAGTTTGAGTTTCCACGCACCTCGTTGACGCTTCGTCACTTTCTTTTCGCGAACGTTTCTCGTGCTTGTGATGTCCGTGTCCATGGTGCTTTTGGCCATGTTTGTGCTTTTGTTTGTGTACGTGGCCGTTTGATTTACCTTTAGCTTTGCCTTGTTTGGCCTTACGGATCTTGCCTTTGCTCTCGGCTTTTCGAGGTTTTCCATCACCCACCATGTCTCTCCCCTTTTGTTTACGACGATTCTCTTTGTCCTCGGGCACCATCTCGGGCGATTGCGCGTCCTCTTGCTTTGCTCCTTCAGGAGAGCCGGGCTCTGGCGTAGGGACCAGTGGCCCCGTCTTGCCATCTCCATTAGCGTCATCTTGCATTTTTCGCGAAGCTTGCTTCTCCGACAAAATCTCGCGCCGGCGGTTGGACCGGCCGTCATCAGCTCCCGGAGCAGACACATGGCCAGGACCTCCCTGCGGTGTGCCGTCCGGTCCCTTCCGCCCCGAGTCGTTATGAGCGCCAACATGGCTTCCTTGCGTACTCCGGCGGCGCTCCTGCGCCAATGCACAAGGCTGCAACGACGACGCAGCCGTACGCGGTTCAACTGCGGTTGCTTCGGCACTGGTGAGAGGCTGTAGTTGACGTTCCCGGGCGACAGCATCGACTTCTTTGCCGTCAGCGGCTGTGCTGCGTTCGTATGAGTTTAGCGGCAACAAAGCTCTTTCAAGAGGCAGAGCCACGAGAGCTGCCTCTTCGAGAACCTCTAACGCCTGCTCCAGATCCCCATACGATACTAAAGGCTGCTCCCTCTCCTTGTTCTCCGAAGTTTCTTTTCCGCCTCACGAGAACTTTCGTCGCGTGACTTGCGGGCCCTTGATTGCTGCTTCTTGGATTTCGTGGGCCGTTCCTTTATTGACGCTCTCCTACTTCCCAGTGCCGTTTTACTTCCGGTAGTGCGTCCCACACCTTGCACGATTGCCGACTCTTCCCGCTTCACCCCAGTGGCGTCCGATTCTGCACTACGTTCGCCTTTGCTGCGCCGCCGCTTCTTTCGTTTGCCCTCAGATGAACTGCTTTCCGTACTGTCTTTCTTGCCACCTCTCTGCGCCTCTCCAACTTCAGGCAGTTGCGCCGTACGCGAGGAGCGCCTCTCTTCAGCCCTCGTCTCCTTGTCTGGCATCGTCGGAGGACTCAGGAAAGCTGAACTTTTCGCATACGTCTCTTCAGTGCCGCCCAGGAGCGCATCGGGCCCAACGCGCTCGCTGCTCATTGGCGCAGCAGAACCTTCTTTCCCTAACGCTGCAGCGAGCCGCTGAGATGTATCTTTGCTGGACAGACGCCGCGCGAGCGGTATGATCTGACCCTTAGATTTCTTGCGCAGGATAGGCTCCCCAGATTCTTTCGGCGCTACCTTTCCCTTGGTTTTCGGTTCAGACTTCTCAGTGTCCTCAATAATGGCCTTCTCAAAGACGTCACTCGCTGACGCAGACTTCTTACGTTCATTCTTCCGTCTGCCGTTCGCGTTGCCTTCGGATGGTCGTCTTCCTTTTGTTCGAGAAGATATTTTCGTTACTTCGGTAGCCACCTCGGGTACCTGTGCAGAGCGTTTGTCAGGCTCTCCCTTCCCTCTTCTGGGTGGCTGCTGCTGTTTGTCCGCAGGGTACGGCAGCTCAGAGGGCAGTTCTACCACCTCGGGAAACTCTGCAGAACTTTCTTCCGGCTCTGCATTACCTCTTCCCGGCAGCCGATTTTGTTTGCCCACATGGTACGGCACTTTAGCGGGGAACTCTACCACCTCGGGTGGTTTTGTATGGCTTTCCTCAGGCTCTGTCTTGCCTGTCCTCCGCGGCTGTTGTTGTTTGTCCATGTGTCTGTGCACCAGCGGTCCTTTCGCCCGAGTTCGCCTCCTGACGTTGACAATTTGTGTGAAGGATATGGAAGGAGCTGCCAGACCTCCGTAGCGATCCTGATAAGGAGATTGGACCCTGCTATAGCCATGTCGACCTGCGGCTTCGGTTTCATCGTTGGCGATCAACTCGACGTTGAGAGTGGCTTCAATGTCGTCACTCCACTTCGGCCGCGTAGCTTGGCCAGAACGGGGAGCTGGCTCCGGCTGTTCTGTCCCAGCACCCTTGTGAAAAAACCTGCCGAAGGCGGTACTTATGCTGGTCGAGATGTTCTGCAATAGCGACGTCCTGCGCTGGTGCTGAATACTGGTGTCCACCGTAAGCGACACTTCCGAGCTGGCGCCGCTGTGACGCGCGGGCGTTTCCGTATCCCCGTTTGTCGGACTTGGACTGCCCCGGAAACCGGTGCTTAAGCCGACGCTTTTATCCTCACGCTTTTCGCGCATCTGAACGCCGCTTCTGGGTACAGGTCGCCTACCGCGTCTCTCGGCGGCGACTTGTGGACGCCCTGGAGCTCTGCTTGCTGGTACGGGCGCTGGTGCGGCTGCGTTCGGCGACGCTTCTTCTGCTTCTCCCCTCGGTGGCGAGCCTTGCCGGTCCTCCGCGATAGCACCTGTCAGCAGAGGCACCGTGGACTTGTCGCCTTCGACGGCGTCTCGCGCGGGCGCAGCGACGTACATAGAGTCGCCCATGTCCTTCCGAAACCAACCTTCGGGACGCTGACGTGGTACCGCGCGTTTCTTCGGCGATCCCGTGGCTGCCGAAGGCTGCTGGGGCCCACAGGCGCTCTCGCGACGTTTCCGGGGCTTCGGTAGCGGCTGTCGGCGGCTGGTGGCCAGCGCTGCGACTTGCAAGGGCCGCCTCGGTGCTGGGACGAGCGCAGTCCTCTCCGATACATCGATGGGCGGCAGAGCCGCCGGAAACAGCGTTTCGTCGTCTTCGCTGCGGCGCCGCGTCACCATTCTCCGAGAACGAGCTGGGGGGTCCTCGACTCGTCTCGGCGGGGGTGTGGGCTTCAGCGATCTCTTGCGACTGGTCGGGAGCGGCGCTGGACCGGCAACGCAGCGGGGAAGGACGGGCGGACGACTGCTTCGAGGTGTGCTGTACTCGCGTCCTTCCATGATCCGGACTGAACGAGGGGACCGACTCAATTAATGTATGCCGCAGCAGGACTCGAATCGACACGCGCGACTTCTTCTTCGCGTCTTCGCGTGGCGAGTGGGCGTGAACATTTCGGTAACGTTGATATTGATTCCTTAAGACGTCACGATGATAATCTCCAGAGTCCGTCACATGCCCACAACAGAGAATTAGCCAAGATGCGGACGGTACAATAAAGATAAGCATAAATAAATAAATAAATGGCGCATGTGATGCAGCGCGATATACACAAGAATAAAGGAACGCTAAAGAGAAAATTAAGTGGAGCTGTATTGGCAACTTCTTCTTTTGCAATGCCAAAAAAAAAAAGAAGAAATGCCACTCTTACGGAGAGAAAGGCCTAGACTAGCCACAAAAGATGAAAAACAAGAGACATGTGGCGACTCCGCCTTGCGCTCCAGCAGGAGCAACCATAACCTAAGGAATTTTGACGGCATCTATTCTGCCCTTAAGTAATTTCTTATCGGTTAAAGCTGGACTGCATTGTATCTCAGTACAGCCAAAAAACGGAACTTGGCAAGCGTCAAGGACGTTTACTGAGCCACAACGACTCGTTTACTTTGAAAACTGCGACGTCGCGATGACGCAGAGGTGCGCAGCTTTCGGCACGAAATTCAAGAAAGAGAACGCTGGCTCTCACATTATCTCCCAATAACCGAAGCATTACCATGAAAATAACAGAAATAGCTTTGAAATAATACCTTATCATACACTCTAAATTGATGGGCTATTTTACGGTCAATGCCCGCACTACGGCGATTATTGTAGCAATGTAGCTACACGCCATATTGCCAGCCCTGAAACACGTCGTGCATGAGGCATGTAGGTATGCAGCTAGCGAGGCTACGCTCTCACACTTCCTTAAGGTGCAGCGCTCAACCAGCCTGAACTATCTCGCAAATGACGCGAATTGAAATCGAAATCCAGTCCAGTTCTTCCCTCGTGTACGCGTCTGCGTGTCTCAGTGGCAGTGGCGTAGCAACAGGGGGGGCCGGGGGGCCGTGGGCCCCAGGTGCAAGGGGCCAGTGAGGGGGGGGGGGGGGGGATGTCAGATACGTCTGAAGACACCCCTCTTTCCGCCGGCTACTTCCGGGGAGGGGGGTGACAGAAGACCTATGGGCCCCGGGTGCCAGACGACCTAGCTACGCCACTGCTCAGTGGCTTTCTTTTTATTAACAAATACGTATCAACTCGCCCGGCAAGACATTGCATTTTGGCTTGAACACAAGCGCGGTTGTGCTCAACTCCAATTACGCATGGTTACGCGTTGCTGTATAATTGTTTCGGATACACCACCATCTGATCTAATCTAATCTAATCGAGCGCATTGCGAAGCGGGGTAACACTGCTTTCGAGACTTGCATTATTTAAAGAACAATTGACACAGAGCGAAAGTTCCCACCCGAGCGTGTAATGAACCAATGTGCATTTTGAAAAGTTCAAGTGTGTCAAGAAAAAGTGTTTTCTGCTGTTCCCACGTTTTTTCAACCACACACAGTTGTGAACTGATACACATCTTGAAAATGTTTCTTCTAAAAATTTTATCGCGGAACTACAAATGCAACCGAATCCTGCGCGCATTCCGCGGCTTATGCTAAGGACGCACTCTAAATTGCCCCTAGCAATATGGCTGCCGTTGCTTCAATCGCTCCCAGGGGCGGATTTAAAGCCTCCTGGTTCTCGGCAAAAAAAAATAACACTCGAGCACAATAATTAAGCACAGCAAACGATCGTCGAAATCTGGTCGACAGGTAGTGAAATAACTACTTGCTTTGGGAATATGAGGTGTCCAAAGCAAGGCGACCATGACGTGCTTCCGGCTCCTGTCAACACTTGTAGCGATCTTCAGCGCTTCGAGGGCGCAAAAGCCAAAGCTTAGGTATCAGCTGCTGCTACACGGCGTCTATGACGTATTTTTTGCTTCGGTAATCGTTCGTGCAGCCAGTGAAAGCATAGCCTTCGAGATCTGTCACGCTGATGAGCTTGAGGTGACGAGTTTCATTCAGGCCGCGGCGACTGCACTTCCATTGGAAATTATGCAAAAACGATCATGTACTTAGGCTTAGGTACATGCTATGGAAACCCCAGGCGGTCAAAATTATAATTTGGAGCCTCTAGTACGAATTACCTCATGATTACATCATGGCTCTGGCACGTTAACTTCAAAAATTTAATATGTCTCAGTGACAGGTTGGGCAGGGGGTTGGTGGCTCACAATCGACCTTTTCGCAACTATGGAGCTTGATTATGCAGGCTCCATGTTGCATAATTAGTGGCTTCCAGTGGGCAATTCATATTCTGAAAGTTTTCCATAAGCCTGTTTTTAAATATAACTGAACTCGTCTATGCCCTTTATTTTAATAATGCCAGTTGTTCAGCGTGAAAAAATGCGCAATTTTCATGCCGCAGTCAATTTGCCCAAACACTAAAATCAGCATAATGATTATCTTAAGTTGCAAGAATAACCAATATTTACGACGAGACCTGGTGAGGGGCCCTTTAAGAACGCAGAAATTGATCAGAGGAGAGATCTTTAGGAATGTTCGATATTTGGGCGTGCTTGTTTCAAACTTTCTATGTGACTCCCGAGATTATGGAAGAAGGAAATTGAAGGTCGTTACATCAGTTTTTGTGAAGCCGGATGCCAACTTCCAGGTAACTTGTCCTGCTCCATGGCTGTGGTCTATTATCTATAGTGAACCTAGTCGTGCCACCTTGGTGTATACCCTCTAGTTTGCATAAGCACAGCGAGTGTGCCTGGCGGCCATTTTAACAAACATGAGCCCATACACACACAGCTCGAGCACACGACTGCAGTCATTCTCATCACATCATCATCCCTCAATGGCCATTACAGGATGCATGGAAACCTCCCCCAGACTTCATCGTTTGCCCGTTATTTTCCGATATTGACACGCTATCTAACTCTCTGCTATTCCGGTTTAGCATATCAAGAGTATTATGACCTTATCCGAAATATTTCTTCTACTTGTTTCTCTTGAACAGATCATCACACTATTTTTACATTTTAGGCATTGGAAGCTTTTTAATGTTCCGTGCCTTCATAAGATTTCTTTTTCCTAATTCCTACAAGCTGCAGTCACACAGCATTGCACACGGCTGTTACGATTCACACCAGCACCAACTTTGCAGAATCACAGATCACCAACTAAAAGGAACACAGAGACACAGGCAGTTCAACATTGTTTGGGGCTTTGTTTTCTGGTATATGTATGTCCGCATAACATGACAATTAACAGAACAGTGACAATAAACAGAAGATTGCTTCATTCAAACTGCATGCTCCGTAAGAGCAACACAGCCGGGCCCGTACTGTGAACCTGCTTCCATCTGGAACAGTAACTTCAGTGCCCTGATGTCACACATGGGGCAAAGCATCACAATCAAGGGCACCAATTTGCACCACCCAAGTTTCCTAGGTGGTGTCGCACCAATGGCTTCACCCCATGCCCGTGACGTCACATATGTGGCTCTCAGAGGTGCAGTTACAGAAAGACGATCAGACAGGCGACACAGGATTCTGGTAATCATGCAGCACAGAGAACGGTCACCTTATTAACATAACCAATCACCAACAATGCTGGCACATCAGGTGAAAGCATAATTTGGCTCATAATCCGTACATACAGTAGATTCTTCTGCCATCTTAGGGGAACACATACATGTCTAGACTAACACGAAAGAGTATGTTTAAATCACGTGAGCACACGTAGATTGAACGAATCCGGTTCAGGTGTCTATATCTGCTCCATGCTGAGCATGTTCACAGGCTCTCAATGGCAGTGCCAATACCAAGTTACCAGGCACCAGGCTCTGGTTAAGGAAAATAACGGAAGCCCAGGAACTAGAAACCTGTGCAAACATATCTGCAAATAAGTATGAACTGAGCATTGTGTGTATTCATTGAGCACTCGTGAGACAGTGAGCCACCCAACCAGTGCTGAGCAGGGACACTGCAAAAGCACAAAAGCAAGGACTTTTACACAACCTGCATTAGACGAAGACAAAAGCTTTCAGAATACCAAAGCCACAAGCATAGAAAAAGAAATTATAGAAATGTTAACACCACCAACTAAATTGAATGATTGTTCTAAAGAGAGCATCACAGTCCTAACAGTTTCTTTAAAGAAGTCAGTTCAGGTTGCAGTAAAATGATACAAACTAATCTCGTATTACTGGCCATGTTTCGTATGAGTGGAAACAATAATTTCAATGTAGTGATTGGCGTTGCACTGTGGAACAACAAAAATACAATATGCAATACTGACAACTTGCACTGTTGTGGCAGGAGTCACCATTCCAGGATACCAAAGGCACTGCTTGTAGCTATGACCTTAAGGGGGCCCTAAGCTGGTTCTAACATCTTTGATTTGACACTTTCAGAGTGCGATGCAGTGGCTATGATATGCATTTAATATTGAGGCACCACTCATTGTGGGGAGTTCAAAAAATATTTTTCACAACTGCATTTTCTTCCCTATGCCAGCAACATTTTCCTCCGCTGCATGACACTGGGCAGGCTGTCTCTCAAGTACATAATATGTCTAACACTCCAGTATTCCAAGCATTGAATCGTCCATCATGTTGACAGAGCAATTCAGTAAATGTAAAGCATGCACATTTGTGTTATTTATTCTTTAGTAACAAAAATAGAAATAAGAAAATGGCATCGTCTGCAAGATTTTCATTTCTGGGACTAGTTTCCCTTTATGCCAGTAGCAAACATTTGCACTGTGAGCTTGCTTCCTTAATGCCAACAGTATTACCGTGACACATTTGAGGCATCTACTTTTGCATTTGCTTGCTTTTGATCCCGAATGTAGTTCTCCATATTGTGCTGTGTCATGTAACTGCATATCAAATGTGAAGTTTGGCAAGCAACAAAACAAACTAAAGGCTCTTCATGCATGACTGCAAGTGAGCCAATCTGAGGCTTTCCTGTACACAGCATCACTGATGTCAACCACTGCTCATCGATCAATGGTTAAGGTGCATGCTGATGAGGTTTAGCTAGCAAGACACAAACACTGTGTGCTTTGCCGACACCTGCTTTTACAGTGGCGTGGTATCTACTGGTGGTGCCATCTAGCACGCACTTGGCAAATGACAGTTGTTGCCTCCGAGATTTCAGTGCACAACTTTGCATACGCACTCGTCTAAAGAGCACACAACACACAAGAATCTTCAAACAAGCAGCTTCATGAATCAGTGGGAGAATCAAGTGTAACATGATAGCAAGAAAAAAGAAATGAGAGCAAAAAGTGCCACATGCAAGCCATGTGCTCACCTCAGCAAGCATTTTTTTCTGATGCTTCACTGGCAGCCACTTGAGCAAGTGCATGCAATGAAGCAAGAATACAGTGACAAATGCCCTGCTTTCCTCAATCACATTAGAACTATGCCATCCTATTATTACTTTCTCTACATAGAGTTTTTGCAGAATGATACTCACTAAATAGTGTTTGGTAACCAGCTGTGTAAAAATATATTTTTGAGCTCGGGGTGGCTTAGGGCCCCTTTAAAAATTATCACTGTACCAAGCAGTGCAAAAGAAAGCTGTGGGCAGCAGCTGGCAATGGCGCCAGCAGTGCCACGTGCAAGCTATCAGTAAGGTTGAAAAGACAGCACAGTATACAGCTAGTTACGAGAGTTACAGCCAGCATTACAAGCTACACAACATTACAACATTACATCCACCATACATGCGCGCAGCACAAACGACTTACTGCGAGTCACTTTCTTTTTTTTTGTCACAAGAAGTGGAAGAAAATGGGAATCTCAAAAATGCTTCTATAAAAATAGACTTAAGGATCGCAATAAACCGCACTTTTCAACCATCAACAAAGCACACAGATGGACTGCCAGTTGACGACAGAGTGTAAACCAGAGTAATACATCACAACATGCTGTGCTGCAAGATGCGGCAACAATTTCACCGGTAACGTGACTATCCTGCCTGTAGGTCCAAACCTTATCACACGTGTAGTGACACTGCACCACCCGGTTAGCACAACACCCACACAGTGACAGAAAACCCAAGAATAAAAGCACAAAGACAGACACCAGGAACTTGGAGTTAAATGCAGCCTGTAGCAGACACATGCTTGCCATGCTATCTTCACTAAACTTTCTCACCCTCTTTTGCAAGTGACAACAAAGACAGGGAGTACTCATTTGTCCAGCACGGCTTGAAGGAACCAAAAACCGAGCATATCTTGTGTTGTGCAGGCGAAATGGTCGTGCCTTTCCTGGCACACAAGAAATCATACTGTTATCATTTAAACAAGAAAGTATGTATAGTACTTAAAACCAGCCCTGAAAGTTGGGCAAGGTGAGAGGAAACATGTCACAATATATGTGACTGTTCCCATAGCGTGTATACCCTGTGGCCTTACATGTATACGCAAGCTTCAGTCCTCGTCAAATGTGTCCTGCTTTTGAAGGCCTTACATGTATACGCAAGCTTCAGTCCTCGTCAAATGTGTCCTGCTTTTGAAGGAAGAAAATATATTACTGCCACCATGCAGGCTTCTTCACACGCAAATTTATACAGCCAGTGAAAAGGCGGCCACATTCTTTTGCTGGGCACATCAACTCGCATGTTCCATTTAAGGTGGCTCTCTATTTCTGCTTCTATGCAGGTTTCTTCACACGCAAATTTATATAGCCAGTGAAAAGGCAGCCACATTCTTTTGCTGGGCACATCAACTCGCATGTTCCATTTAAGGTGGCTCTCTATTTCTGCTTCTGTAACTCATGGGTGTCACATAAGCATTTACCTAATTCGGGCACCCTTACACTGCTTAGCAACATTAGCATTAACTCCCAAGTATGTTGTACATTTCCTCCAAATGCCTGGTAAGCGAATGATACTGGGTAGCCTCCTCCATAAGACTGCACCAGTATAGACAAAAATTAACTTCAACAACGAATAAAGAAGCCTGCATGTGTGGCATGTGAGCTAATGGAGCAGACACATTTGTCTAGGTAAAAATCGTATTGTCAAAAATCTTGTTTTCTGTCAAAACTGCATCCGTATCCAGACATTAACAGTGTTGTGGCATGTTACCACTGTTCTTATCATTGTTGCCAGCACCAATGCATCAGGTTCGGATAGCATTCAGATTGAAAAAGCCCACTAAAGGATAATTACACATTTTGCACAGGAAGCAACGGTGTAATTGATAACACAACTGAGAAACTTTCCATCATGCTGCAGAAACGAAAAGTGTGTTAAAAATCAACTGCCAGTCCTTCCAATATGCTAAAGCACAGGCTACATGGCTATAATGCCTTGAAAGAACAGTCGAACTCGGTATATCAAACCCACATATAACTAATTATTGTGTAAACGAACAGCTGTAACACCTCCTTGAAAAATATTTGTACAATATTTTTCAAGGATGTGTATTGTATATATAGAATTACCTATATATCAAACTTTTTTGTGATCCCCTTCAGGTTTGATATATCCAGGTCTGACTGTATTTACAATGCACATAATTACGCCTCTTGGCAAAAGCAATCTTTAGAAGGATTAAAGATTTTTGATTAGCACATATATTGCGAACATGAAAATCTAGGACACTTAACACCTTTTTCTTTGTACATTAAATTATGTACAGCATCCGAGAGTTTAAGTAGCAAGCAGCTACGTGAACTGTATTTCATGCACCTTCGGCGTTTTGTCGCCCAGTCTAGTGGTGACCATTTTACACTGTGATGAAAGCACCATTACTCCAGTATAGTGTGCTCCAAGTTGCTACATATAAAGGACAATACTCGCAGTGCGCATTTTGGCTCGGATAACACCACAGTTCTTGTGTTGAGAGAAAAGAAAGTTCCAATGTGAGCTAACAGCACTGCAGAAACACATCAGAAAGACATTCCATGCAATTGGCATTCTAACGGTGTCTAACCGCACCTAGCTCATGCCACAGCTGATACACACGACACAAATGACCGCAGTCAAGTCTGTAACTCATTGATTCTTTTCTGTCCAGACCTTGTGATTAAGGCACACAGGAGTGGATTGTGAGGACAACACCTGACTGAAGCGGTGGCGACATGACGTCACTCACCCTGCCTTGGCGCACCAATAAGTTTGCAGCTAATCACTCGCCACACATCGCAGTGCTTGGGGGACGAATCCCTGCGGTGCACAGAAGTAGCATTGCGTACCATGCCAGGTTACAATGGCTCCTTATCAGCGATTAAAATTTTGGTCCTGATGGCAAAACTGTGAAGGTGGTCACGGGAATGTCAACAATGACACGTCAGTAAGCGATGGTTCCCAGAGCAGCTCCATCACATGCACGTCGCCTTTTTGGAAGGTTGCTTGGTTTGCCTTTCTAGAGCTTTTGCAATGATTTTAATTAATAGAAGCATCATCTTCACATTTTTAAAGATTCCTGGTGAACGTCTCTTGTCCCACGAAATAATGCAAATTACATGCAATATGGAGTGGAACGTAAAGAAACAACTTTCAGTAGCCGACAATAAATGGGGGAAAAAGAGTGAAGCAGGAGACGAACTATTAAGAAATGCAGCACGTGGTTATGGAAAAGCTAGATAAAAGTGCAAATGCACAGCTCTCCAAACGAACTCGGAAAAAGCTAAGAGAAGAAAAGAAAGTGCCAAGGTATAACCCCGCTGTCATCTCATTCAATCCAACAAAACATAGCACCTCGAAAATTCTGTGTACTAAGGATTGCAAGCAGCAAAAGTGGAAATGAAAACCATAGCATTCATGCCAGCAGAAAGTACTGGCAATGCCATTCATTGCCGGTTTGACCCTGACACATGGCATCACAATTATCGAAGAGAAATGTAAAATATGTTACATGGGAGGGCGACCTGGCAGCGACAAAAGATTACGACAAGCATGACACACAGCAACACAAAGAATACACTAGGGAAATGCAAGAAATAAGTGCGCTCACCAGCACAGGCTTTCGGGAATCTCCTACAAAAAGATCTGCACCACAAAGAGAGTCTCTTAAGACATTTTGCGAAGTGCAGTAAGGTTCAGCAGTGGTGTGCGCGCGTCGGCAATTGTCTCCTGTGTGGAAGACATGCCATTTTCTTTTGCACTGGCAGCAAGTAATCTCCACAGAACCCAAGGTATTCTTTCTTTTCTTTTTAAGGTCTGGATTACGTTGGCCACTCTGCATTTGAACCCTCTTCGTCCAGTGAAGTCACTGCTAATGGAAGTGTTCATTTGACGCAACCCCACCAACAGGTGCGATACCTTAAGAAAATAGAGGCTGTTTTCACTAATCTCTGAGCTATGTGGACAGAAAAATGTGCGAAACACTGCTGTAGTTCCCCATTACATTGAGCTGAACATACACAACTCTAACGCTTTGGTAATACAGGCCCTCGCCACATTCAATAAGGCAGCTGCTCTCTCAAGGTAGATTTCCAATCACAACGTACGAAGTGCTACAAACCAACACATAACGAAAGCAGAAAGTGCCAGTGTCTTGGAAGCTGGAGAATGGCATGAAAAAATCTGAACTTATCACGACTTGCAAATAGACAACACATCAAGCGTCAGTTTTGAAAGTTCACAAGTATAGCGTCAGACCCATTAGTGAGATTTAGCGCAGGAGCATTTAGTAGCATAGTTGTATGCTGGAATACTGGAACATACAAAGCCACAGCACCAGTACTGGGAGTGGCATCTTGCGACAGTGTGCTCAACCAAAATGCACAGAACTTGTGCTGAAACACCGAACTGTTTTGCCCTATTCTGCTGGGACAAATACATCGGCAACAACATGGTCACTCTAAAGGTAATTTGTTTACTCAAGAGTCATGGAACGTTAGGCTCTTACTAGTGCATTATGGTTGATGACAGCACCACAAGATATCACTAATGGCGCTGTTCCTAAATACACACTCCCACACACAACCACGCCTCTTTACAACAAACATGGACATAATGAATTAGTGCTTTAACAGATTTCAGATGCAACGAAGTATTTTCATGCAGAAAGTAACTTTGTTGTAATGAACCTCTTTCTCTCTTGTGCTAAAGCTCCATAATATTCCACTAATCTTAGAGGCATACTCAACAAGCTGTACCAGTGCTCATAAAGCTTGTGCACATTTTATACGAGCTAAGCACATGACTGGCATTGAGGTCAGCACATTAATCAAGCAGACTGACTGGAATGCACAAGACAGCAGCTGCAGCTAATATACTAAAATAATGCAGCTCTGCAAACTGAAATCATTGGCCTAAAACACTCACAACGCTCCCACTCAAGAAACCCAGATGTACAAGAAACAAAAAAAAAATTGTTTTGCAAGTCAATAAGTGGCTTGTACATAAAGCACATTCCCATCAAGAGAGAACGCAATGAGAATAAATAGGCAACAAACGTTAAACAAGCAACACTACAGATATTGCATCACATAAATGCAGAAAAACTGCACACAATCTGATTTCATATTTCAGCAGCCCGTTCACAAATGGGCCATGATGTGCCAGGATAAAGCTTTAAATGCCATAAATAGCGCAAATAAGAATATAGCCAAAAGAACAAATTACACTGAAAGGTCTACAAACGGGACATAATTTTAGCCACCAAAATTCTGTGCAGTTTACACCTTTCCGTAAAAAAATAAATGCTCACATTTAGTTATAAGGCTCCTGCGAGAGCGCAGCAAAGGTTTTGCCACTATGAGAGATGCTTGGTGCCAAAAATGCTCGATCACCAAGGCATCGATTCATATCCTTAAATGGGGAAAAAGAAGGAAGACGTCTTCCAGGAGTCAAGTTCTGTACTTCATGGGCAAAAAGTCCCACTACCAACTGGCACCATGATATTCTTTCTTTTTTTCACACATTAACCTAAGCACTTCTGCCAAGTTAGCTAAAAGGGCTTTTGTTCTGTAGTCATTTAGATATAAAAACAAAAAAAACAATACGAATGTCTTGGCACATAGCAAACGCAGATGATTGGTACAGACACGCACGGCACAATGCGGTCTCTGATCGTGCACTTCGCTACTCAAAATGCCACCTGCGCCTGCCTCGAAACATGAAAGACCCTGAAATGTGTGGCAGGCATAGCATGACCAAATGCTGTACTCTTGCACCAAAAACTCACCAGTCATCACCAAAACAATACTGCCATTAGGCAGACACCCTGACCATTGGTCTTACACTCGCAGGTACTGAACTGCGGAACATCAACTACGAGAACACGATATTCATTGAAGCTCACTACACATTTAAGGTTCTCATAATCTTCGGCACACACACACACACATGTACATTAGGAATACACATTCACTAGATCAAATAACCAACGCCACTGAGTTCACATCTACCGGTAAACATTGACACATATACATAGATAACCACAGTTCTCTTCTCGCTCAATGACAGACCAAAACCTGTCCCAACAGAGACTGTTTGCTCGTAAAGGTGAACTCAAACAATGGACCAAATGAGTGATTCAGGCCACAGAGAAAGTGTAACTAGGGGTGTGCACGGTTGGGGGAAAAAAAAGAAATGAAATATTGAGGGGAACAAATTTCATTTATTTTTTTAAATCTATCATCATCAGCAGCAGCAGCCTACCTTTATGTTCACTGCAGGACAAAGACCTCTCCTAGTAATCTCCAATTACCCCCATCTTGCGCAAGTCAATTCCAACTTGCACCTGCAAATCTCCCAATTTCATTACCTCACCTAATTTGCTGTCATCCTCAACTGCACTTCTCTTATCTTGGCCCCCATTCTGTAACTCTTATCATCCACCAGTTATCTGCCGTACACATTATATGGCCTGCCCAGCTTCATTTCTTTCTCGTAATGTCAACAAAAATATTGGCTATCCCCATTTGCGCTCTGATCCCCATGCCACTCTCTTCTAGACTCTTAAAGTTACACATAACATATTTGTTTACACTGTTCTTTGCACAGTCCTTAACTTGTTCTTGAGCTTTTTTTAACCTGCAAGTTTCTGAACCATATGCTGGCACCAGGAGAATGCAATGACTGTACTTTTCTTTTCAACAACAGAGGGATAAGCTCACAGTCAGGATTTCACCATGCCTGCTGCCGAATGTACTCCAACCCATTTCTATTCTTCTGTAAATTTCCTTCTCATGATCTGGGTCCCCTGTGAGTAAAAGATCTAGATAGAATTAGAGCATGTGTAAAATTGGCCAAAATTTTCTGCATGAAAAAAACAGAATGCAAAATTTTTTAGACGTTCTGTGCACAAGATGTCCTCAAGTGAAAGCAGTGATACCGACCTGAGTAGTGTGCAAACTTTAATATCATGTGCTTTTGTTTCAAAACACGACATTTGTAGAAAATGTACACTTTCATGTCACATCTGTGACAGATATGTGCAATCTTGTATTTCTAGTCAAGCTAATGATAGTAACAGTCTGTTTATATTTTTTCCTGCATAACGTGCAGAATTACCCTGCTACAAATATTTGTATAGGGCAGCGTAATTGCACAGAATAGATTTTTTTCCAGGTTATTCAAAATTTTTGAAAATGTATGTCTTTCACTGCGTGATGTAGACCACTGGCACAAAATCATGGCATGCACATGGGTACCACATGAGCTAGCTGCTCACAGCAGGATATGCTGCACCTGAGTCAACGCTTGGTCTATGAACTAGATCAGTCCTTTGGTCCATCACTGCAGCCTACCCTAAACGGCAAGTCAAGCAACAAGCTGACAATTTCAGCTTATTGTCTCTCTGTTCACTTCTAGTGGGGTGCTTTAGAGTGTACTAAAGCACTAAAGCAGAGTCAAATGTGCTAAATTATCCACTTCTGTTATTTGGCAATCTAGAAGCCCACCCCTGATGTTCACTATTACGGCTATAGACTGACTGCCTGAGGCCAGCAGAAGAACACAAATAAGCTGCCATCTCTTCAGCTTTTCTGCCCAACATGTCCCAAAAGAGAGCTGCCCCTACTCATGTTTTCTCGAGATCATCACAAACTAATAAGCAATGTTACACGAGCAAGCTGCAAACCCTCTTGTACACTCTGCTCACTTCCCCTTTTGATTTCAACATCAGCTGGCACACAAGTACTCTTTACACATCTTCAACGTACACCAGCAGCACAATACCTGATGCGATCAAAGCCCAATTCCTGTAGCTGATCCAGAACTTAACTGCTGAGTTTTATTTCACTGATGATCAAGACCGTTCTTCAAGTTCCTCCTCCCAGTAAAATAAACAAGACAACAGGCCACCATTACTCTACAAATCCACAGTGCACAATCCTAGATTCCGAAAATAAGTGCAACACTGCCCGACATCAGGAACTAGTGCACAATCCTAGATTCTGAAAATAAGTGCAACACTGCCCGACATCAGGAACTACTGATCACATTCGATGTTGCGGACCACGAAGTCCCAACACTACTTTTCCCCAAGTAATATTTTTCATACGCCTTCATAACACTGCCATCAATGTTGTGCAGCATGATTTGCAAAGACAGAACTGGTACTGCTCAAGTCGGTGGAGCTTTCATAGCCAAGTGAACTAGCGTCTTGGGGCCTCGAGAGTTTCCGATGCCGAAGCATACAGCCGTAGGCATCGTCTTGATGTTGCGGTCAAAGTACTTGCATTGCTTCAGGTGACTGGACATGTGCTCTTCATCCGAGAACACCCACTTTCTGATTGGACTGAATCCATTGCTGAAGTACCAGCTCTGAAAGGAAAAGCAGGGTACCCGTGCTTCATCAACCTTGCTTACCAGCCTCCTACTCGTACCCTCTTGATTTTATTCATGTCATCATGTCACCGCTGCCACATGTCATATTGCGACATCAAAAATTTCCATTCAGCTCCTCAATCTATCAATCAGTAACAAAAACGTTGCTAGATGGGCCACGGAAGAAGTTGTGCGAGCAGTTTGAGGGATTTTGACGTCCTCACATACACATGGTACACACAACTGTGATGGCAATATAACAAGTGCAGTTATACATGTCAAAATACAAGAAAACATTCAAATATGCAAAGACGCATAAAATGCAGTGTGCACATTAACAAAAAATTAACAAAAACAGGGCTGCGCATACAATGTGCACACAAAAAGAAATTTGTGTGCACCATTCTTCAAACTGCCATGATAACTATAAATTTAAGAAGAATTTATGACAATGCACATCAATACTCATCAAATGTTCAACTCGAATTTCAACTCGACTACATCTCTAGCTCACCCAAGTACCACATTATCTACGAAATGGATTAACATTATTGCAAAGATACGCACACCCAGATGCTTCTCCCTCGTTCTAAGACTAAAGTGCACAGACTGAAGGGGGCAGGTTATTATGCATCTCTTCTACTACTTCAGCTGCCGCAGCCGAGTGCGTCTTACCTTGGTGGTAATCCGCGCTCGGTTTGAAGCGCTAAGTGACCTCAGAAAAGTTGATGGCTTCATGTGCGCTATGTTCGAGCGCACCCAGCTCGTGTTTAAGCAAGAGGCGACATGAAGGGGAACTCAAAACAGCTGCCGCTTTTCATCATGCCAGCGTTCTGACAGCGAGCGTCCGCAGTCATCAAGCGAGATGTGTTCATGTTTGCCTGTGCGCGCTTGACAACGTGCTTGTTAATTTGGTTAGTAAGGGAATCTCTACAGCAGTCTATGCAGCTGATAAGATGACTAACCTTACTTCATATAGCTGTCTGATAATTTGCTATCGCAACCAATGCTTCACCTGTCAGGCAAAACTGTTAATTTTCTCTCGCTTTTTCCTGGAGCCATTTGAAATTTTCAGCATCCTTTTAATTTAGCAGTTCATGCGAAGAATCAATCAAGACAGCGGTTCACAGAAAGATCGAGAATTAACGTGGTGAACAGCGGTCGAACAAAGCCTGCCTCAAGCTGTATCCACGATTTTTTTTTTTTCAAAGTGAACCTTTCCTTACTTTCTGCCACCCAACAAACACACACAAGCACAATTTGCAAGTGCGGGCTGCTGCCCGCTATCTGCTGTGTTATGAAGCTGGCCAGCACTGAATATGCTGCAAACAAGGGCAGCCTGGGGAAGCAGGAAAACACATCATCGTTGTCGCACATCATAGTCGTGATTTTATCACCTTCTTTCCGGTTTGGAGGGAATGTTGTCGCAGTTTCTACCCTGGTACACAGAAATTGCGAGGGGACAGGGGAAGGGGGGACACATGCTCGGTGTGCCCCCCTGCTTCTTTCCATACAGAATGACATACTGTCTGAAAACGTTTCTGAAACTCTGTCATTCTCATTACGTCTATTTGGTGAGTCACAGCACTATAAAGCTGTTCAAGCCTTCTACAACTACACCTAGTACTGTGGTGTACTAAGACCGCAGTAGAGCACAGGTTTGTATGCCAGTATCATGCGACTCTGCTGCCAGTGACTGAGCACGTGCTATTGGGCGAGTTGGTTATACAGTCGCCAACCGTTTATTCGGACCTCACTGGAACTGTGGAAATGTCCGAATAAACAGGTGTCCGAAAAAGCAGATTACGAAAGAAAAATCCTTGATTTCCACGCACTTATTCTGGCTCGGCAGTAGGCTTGAAGAAATCATGAATGCGCCGTTGCACGCTGTTTCGTTCACACGCAATCAGATAAGCCTGAATCTCTGAGAGGGTCGTACGGTCACTATAGGTGGCTGAATGCAGTCACTGCTTGTACACGCTCTGCATGCGACGGCAGCGTAACACATGGTACGTCATGTTCCGACTCATCGTCCGGCGGTGCAGCAGAAACCTGACGAATGATCTCGCCGTCGCCGAGTTCTGCGCATGTCAGTACAGCAGTGTCAGCTGCTGTAAAACTCAAATGAGACGGTGTCCGGAATCGCAATGCAACCACTGTGCAGGTCTCGGCAGAATATATTCGGCATCAGTAGGGAGCACATCGGTAGGCGTCAAATCCCAGACCTCCCGGAACCTGCTTGCCGGCATTCCCCAGCGCTGTCTGCGCCATTAGACACTTGACGCGATGTTTCCGTATGCCACGTTGGATCACCGCAACCTTGACACAGCACACAAAGCAAACATCACCATGCCGTCATGCCGACACCAGTTGCACAAACGAAAAACGTGGCCTACTCGCAGCGTTGTGCGCGAAGAAACAAATCAGCTGCTGGATTGTCTTGACATGGCTTACTAAGCTGAAACCGGAACTGCTGTAGAGCCACTCTATCCGGGCAGAAACGATGATGATGAGCGCGGATTTGCAGTAGTGCCACTTCGTGGCACTACTGCAAATTTTTGGAGTCCGCAAAATTGGTCGGCGACTGTACATGATTACAACGAAGGCGCCAAATAAAACAATGGACGAAGGAAGGCAATACAGTCGCCAACTGATTTTCTGGACTCCAAAAATTCGAACATGCCCGATTATTCGGTCAGCTTCACGGCACCGCCATTCTTCCCATAGACCGTAATGTATAACAACTGCCGAAAATTCGGACACCTTGCAGCCTCTCTTCTGATTTTTCGGACACTCCTTGAGCCAACTTGATCGAGAGCACCATGCACCGACTCTGACCGGCGCATGGTTCGATTTGCTGAACGCCATTTTTGTTTTGAACGGAGCCTCCCTGCTGCCCCACGAAGTGGCGCTACTGGAAATCCCCGCTCATCATCATCGTTTCTACCTGGTTCGATGGAGTGGCTCTACAGCAGTTCCGGTTTCAGCTTAGTAAGCCATGTCAAGACAATCCAGCAGCTGATTTGTTTCTTCGAGCATGACGCTGCGAGTAGGCCGCGTTTTTCGTTTGTGCGACTGGTGTCGGCACGGTGGTGTTTGCTTTTGTGTGCTGTGTCGAGGTTTCCGTGATCCAACGCGGCATACGTAAACGTCACGTCAAGGGTCTAATGGCACCGACAGTGCCCGTGCAGACTGCGCTGGGGAATGCCGGCAAGCGGGTGCCGGGAGGCCTAAGATTTGTCGCCTTCCGATGTGCTTCCTACTGACGCGGAAAATGTTCTGCCGAGACCTGCGCAGTGGTTGCATTGCGATTCCGGACACCGTCTCATTTGACAATTTCATAGGTGCTTACACTGCTGTATTGACATGCACAGAACTCAACGACGGCGAGATCATTCGTCAGGTTTTTGCTGCACCGCCGGACGATGAATCTGAGTCAGAAGATGACGCACCATGTGCTACGCTGCCGTCGCAGGCGGAGCGTGTACAAGCAGTGACTGTGCTTTCAGCCGCCTATAGTGACCGTACGACCCTCTCCGAGATTTAGGCTTATCTGATTGCGCATAAACGGAACAGCGTGCAATGGCGCATTCACGATTTCTTCAAGCCTACTGCCGAGCCCGAATAAGTGCGTGGAAATAAAGGATTTCATATTTTTTTTCTTAATCTGCTTTTCCGGACACCTGTTTATTCGGACATTTCCGCAGTCCCCGTGAGGTCCGAATAAACGGTCGGCGACTGTACGGGACAACCATGTAGGCGCACCTACGTGCTTGTCCCATGTCGCCTTCATTTGTCCATTGTTTTATTTCGCGCCTTCGTTGTCAGCCAGTGACTGAATTATGTCTGCCTGAGCCATAGGATGAACTGCCACATGGTCATGTCAACAGTGTCAGATTTGTGGACAAGTAAGGTGTCAGAAATTTCCGTCCATTTTGTCATTAGTCATTAGAGAACAATGAGTGACAGTTCCATGAAGCTGTTCAAATAATAAAGTATGTCCAGATTACTGTTTCACAACACCACCTACTGTAACGAACACCATCATTACCTCGCTGGCAGTCCATAATTTTTCTACATGATCATGAGGGCAGGAGATACAAAATGACCTTTCTCAATGCCATTTCCTTTTTTCCCACATGTGTACGTAAAGTGGACCTAAAACCCATGAAAAGTAAAGTAGAGGCTCTTGATTCAAATTTTTTGAAGCACTTATAAGGAGTAGGTACTAATCGTCCCTAGTTCCCCTTTACATAATATGCCCCCCACAAAATGTACTGCGTACAGTACTGCCCCGTACATTAGTGCCCCGTACATTAGTGCCCCGTACATTAGTGCCTCGTACATTAGCGCCCCGTACAATAGTGCCCCGCACAACAGTGCACCATACAAATTATGCACGTCTTCCAGGCCACCAAGCACGTGGTGGGGGAACTTACCTTTGAATGGACTCTCCAGGTAAGTTTTCCATGCCTTTCCCATCTCAGGACCACCATACCGCGGCTCTTCAGGAGTGAACACGAGACGTCCCTTAGGCGCTTAGAGACGAGGGAGAAGTTATTCAGGCTGAAAGCATCCAGAAAGCCAGCTATGTGCTGCAGAACCTGAAATTAAACAGAAAATGAACTTGATGTGAGAAATGGTTCAACATTGCATACAGCAAAAGCTCTCTCTCACATCAGTCATGATCTGGGGCTGTACTATGCTAATTCTGATCCCCATGGAGGTTGTCCTAAGGAATGCACATTAAAAAATCAAACTATGGGGTTTTAATGTCCTTACACTACTCAGCTGGTTATGAGGCACACCGTAGTGGGAGGCTCTAAATTATATTTCAACCACCTAGGGTTCTCAAATGTGAACCCAATGCATGGTACACAAGTGTTTTTGCATTCCGCCACCATCACAATACTGCCACTAATGCACCACCATGGCTGTGATTGAACCCCCAACCTCATGTTAAGCTGCACAATGCCCTAGCCGCCAGGCTACCATGGCAAGTTGGGTCGTTTATTGTTCATAACTGAGGAATAAAAAAAAAAAACAGGGCTGGGCAGAGAAACTCAGAAAAGTATTCCAGAATACAGATATCGAAATACATGTGCTGGAAGCCTAAAATACAGATACTGAGGTACATTTGTCTTTGACGTAACGGGATATTTCGGAGATATTTTGCAAAATAAGAAAAAGTATTCCGGAACACAGATACAACAATACAGATACATACAGATAATGGAATACTTTCTTATTTAAGGGATGTTGATACTCCGCGAAGACATTTATTAAGTGCTGTGTAATATTGTGAATAATCTTGCAGCACATTGAATGTTGCAGCGTTAGTTGCACTTAAGCAAACAGCAGCTTCTCAAATAATCTGTCTTCTGACAGCGTCGGTTCGGCCTCAACACAAGACTCGCGAATGAGACTGGGCGATTACTCTCTCGTGATAGCGCGCGCTTTCTTTTTCTTGATATTTTGGTTTCTCGCCTTTCGGCAGCATGTTGAAAGTTCCTCTGCGCTCGCCACGTGCATGCAAAGCGCCGATCTACATATCTAATGCATCGAAACGCCGATGCCGTGTTGCTGAGCTTTTCGCTGTTGTAATTGTGACAGTCAATGGAAAAAGCAAGGACACGTGCTGCAAACACGTCAGCCCATTTTCGACAAAAAAAGAGAAAGTAACGAGATACCTATGTCCTGCACAGCATCGAAATATAATTGATACATCATAAAATTATTTCGCTAATGAGATACAAATACATTTTTCAAATGTATTTCGATAAAAAATTACAGGTACTCAAAAGTATCTCTAGGATGCTCTTGTATCGCGATACTGCCCAGCCCTGAAAAAAAAAAGTTATTTGCATTTGACTTCATGAAAAAAAAAGCCAGTAGCCCATCCCTAAAAGAAGGGTCTTACTTCAAAAGGGAAGTCTAAGAATGCTTGGCCACTGGATGATGCAGCATCACCAGATTCCCCATCAAGAGGAGGGGAGTCCAAGAATGCTAGGGCACTGGATGTGACGCCATCACCAGATTCACCGCAAGTGCCGTTGGTATGAGAGTGCCCGTTGGGTAGGCAAGATTGTGCCCTGCAAGGAGAAAGCCCCCCCGCATATTTTTTTGAAACAATGTAGGCGTGTGTTCATAACGCAGATAAACAGTTGTAATAAAGTGATAAAGTGATTTTGTGATATCCTACCGCAAAATATGCACATAGAGCTGCACTCTCACACCCGAGATTGCCTAACTAAAATTACATTATGAACCAACTTGTACACTACAAATATCTCATACAAAACACGAATTACACCGCGTCTAGAAACCACTAATATACTGGAAAGCGACCACAAATACTAACAACATAGGTATCAGAAAAGCTTATGCCACGGACGTGCATGTTCATAAATGTGCATCAAAACTATAATATTGAACAGAAAAATGCCCTCAAAAGCTGAAAGAGAACAGTAAATAAAAAAAAATATTGTGAAATGTAACACAGAAGAATCAAAATGGCCAAACATCACATATTGTCAATTCAGTCCTAATTGCATCAAATTTTATATTCAAGTCCTCCCAAATGAAACTAGCCACTAGCTGCCACATCAAGGTACTCACGATATCAAAGCCCTAGCTTCCAGCAACAAAGCCATTGTGAATCAAAACAGTATACTAAACAGTTGTTTTTACTTGTGTTGTGTGGCTCCAATGCTACCAACAAGAACCCTCAAGCACGCCGGCACCAGCACTGTGCTTTTCTTAGCATGCCTGTTTGATGACAGCCACCTGTATATTTCAAAGCAAATAGCCTCTTTTGCCCATTAGTGTGGTTGGTCAGCACTACGTGGATGGTGCTCAGTAGTACATGGTCGCACTCGGCAAAGGAAGCGTTTGTTTTTTCACTCGTTCGGGCTATTCACTTACATTGAAAATCGTCGTCAATGAATTCAGCACACTTTTTTTTATGCCTGCCCAGTAAAACCAGAAATAAGGGTCACTTAAAGGACTTCACTTTCCAATCTTTAGGCTTAAGAGGCATGGTCAGGGACATGTCAGCTTAATTTCAGTGTGTGTTGTGCAGAAACTAAGGACAAGCGGCAGAATGTGGCGAAAGTTGTCTAATCTATAGCGACAACGGACTCAATATATCTGGGAACGTAGCGCTACCATAGTGAACCAGTGGCTCCCACGTATTTCGGAGTAGCTGGGAAGGCATTAAAAAAATACAGAAAGCTACGCTTGGGTGCTGCTCTGGACACCGTCAAATTATGCCTTACTGCTAAAGGGATACTAAAGAGAAAAATTATTTGAGATGTATTTACAAATGAACACCTTGCCAAACCAGGCTTAGTAAGACGCAAGAACTAAAGAAGGAGGGCAATGACGCCTTAAGTGCTCACACCAGCTCACTGTAACATCAGGGATTCTAACAACTGCTCGTGCCTAGTTAATTTTTTATTGGTAAAGATGGACTCGCATTTTATTCCAAAGGAGCCAGACACTGAGCTTGGCAAGTTTCAGGAACACGCACTGAGCCACAATGGCCACAAGGCGAAACAATCCTTTGAAATGCGTGACAATACAGTGATGGGACAGTGTTGCGGTTCTGGAGGATAATTCGAATAACTGAACTTTGACCTTCATTTTCTCTGCTGATAATCTACCTATCACCACGAAATTCACAAAAATAAGGTTTTTAGAGGCTGCTTTATCAGTCTAAACTGATTTAATGCTTCCTTTTAATGCTCGTATCAATTTGCCGTCTTGTCAGTTCCACTGGCCCACCAGGGCAGCCACTCTCTCTCAGATCGGGTTAAAATCGCCAAGATGGCAGAATGTGACAATGTCCAGGGCAACACTCTTAAAACACATGTCCAAAATCATGGGGAAAGACAAAACCTAAATGTGCGCCTTAATCCAAGCATGCAGGCGTTCTTGCATTTCTCCCCCATAAAAATGCAGCCACCGCAGCCACGATCAAACTTGCGACCTCGATCTCAGCAGTGCAACGTTATAGCCACTGGGCGGCTACTGCAATAGGTGCACTAAGTTTTGTCAAGTTATAAGCACAACTCACCCTTTATCTGCATCAGCCTTTACATTCGGCTTATCTTCCTCCACTGTTGATGGGAGGGTAAGTCCACAGTTCTCCAGCAGTTTACTGTTAGTGACTGATGTGCCGTTTGGATTGTTGGAGCACCTTTTGGAGCAAAACAAAATTGCAATTTGGAGCAGGAACCTAGCTTTTGCAGCAGAACCTTACTGCCCTGGAGCAAACAAAACACTACATATAATCCATGAGCAAAAAAATGATGTGTTAAATACACTCAAAAACTTTGCGTTCAGGTTTTGTTGCCTGTTACACAAATATCCAAGTTGTCTTTCCCCCCCCCCCTTTCTATTCGTAACTATTTCTAAGCTTCAATTACCAAACAGTTAATTTCCCTATATACTTTCCTTGCCTTCATTATTTGCTGGTTTCACAAGGTTTTTCGTAAAATCAAGTGGCCTGGATTCTCTTAATGTTCTCACCTATGATAAATTTCTAAATTTGTAGATGCGGTTACACATTGTTAATGTTCACCAATCTTGGGATGTACAGGTTCTGCCTTCATGCAGCAGAAAGCCTTTTTGCCATTAAAATTTCAACAGTACAAAAATTACAACAAGGTTGTAAAGTGCACTCTTAACTCTACTGGGATTCTGGCCACTGGGAGCTGCGATGTTTTCAAATTCACCAGACAGAAAGTTTCTGAGAAAGAGGCTGAACCATAGGGCGCGGTTTCTCATGCAGCTACTGTTTTAACACACGTGCCCACAGAAATTGTGTCGGCACCAGTTTCTAGCACAACTCACCCTTTGTCTGCATCACCCTCTCCACTTTGCTTTGCTTCCTTCACCGCTGATGGGAAAGCAAGTCCAAAGCTCTCCAGTACCTCACTGTAGACGAGTTGAGATCCGGACGGTGAAGGATGAAACATTCGCCTTGAGAAGCTGCAGCCATATTGGGCCAACGGACATCTGTGCTCAAGCCAGCCATTGAGGCCACAGTGTATGTCCCTGTGGACATTCTGATAATGCCAGGCATATTCATCGCGACGAAAGACCTGAAACACACAACACGACATGCTGAAGTCAAGTACATTGTGCTCGAGCCCAAAGGGGCTTCAATAGATAACTTGCTGAGCGTTAACAAAAGAGAGTTTTAATTTTTTCATATAAACACATTGCACTTTATGGAATACCAGATTAATGGAGAATTAATTGTGCGCAACCAGGTCGGTGGTGCCACCTGGTTGCACAGGGTTTGACGATATTCTACTTAGCTGCTGGTGCAAAACACTGACAGCTATGTATTCGCCAGCATGCAGCCTTTCTTTTTTTTACCTTTCTTTCACGAGAACACCTGTGTAATGTAAAAAATATTCTAAAGTTGTTGGTTGAACAAAGCGTCACCAAGAGAATCACCAACATTTGCTTCTTCAATGCCCTTGACCGATACTGCCGTCATTCTATGGGTATCAGCGCTAAAACTCGAGCGAGTCTTCTAAGGAAGCCCCCTACCCAGATGCACTTTTAGTGATTGTGCACCGTCTTCCCATGCGTTTAGTGCTGGATGATGTGCAATCTTAGTTTTGGAGACGCATTGAAGCCAGAGGCAGATAAAACATTCACTCCCCACTGCCGCTGACACAATCATCCATGAAAGTGGAATAGATGCGAAAGCATGGCTGGCTTCACTTCATTCATGTCGCCATTGTGAACATTTCATCGACATACCATGAAACCGCACCTTTCGTCACCGATTATCAAATTCAACAAAACAATGTTTTTTTCACATTCAAATTTGCTTTTTTTAATTGCCTAATAATTTAGAAAATTTGCAGCCCCTTCTGTGTAAAAAAAAAATTGATCAGCAACTGTACTTATTTGCATAAAAGGCTTAATTTCAATACAATGAAATTTTTATATAATAAAATAAACTGTCCTTTTTATCGATTTTGTCATACATGTATTGAGGTTTAACTGTGGTTGGTTTTCCAATTTTTTTTCTTCTCGAGGACACTGTCTTTTTTTGTGCTGCATGTGTCCTGGTATGTGCATTTTAGGGTTTTTCCAGTAATAGTAGCCAGATAACCTAACGGCCGAAATGGGAGTTACGGTGGTCTGGAAACAACGCTTTGGTGAAAGAACACATCTGGCACGCCTGTGTTCTAAAGTGCAAGCATCTCTACCATGTTTATGCATAGCTACGAGTACATACTTATTGCCTATCCCCATTCTCACACATAAAGCAACTCATGGATCATAACAATTCTCTCTTGTGGTGTTCCGACTGAAACACAAATAAATTTCAAAGAAACACTTCTGTATGAGCACCTCTTTTATTACCCTATATGCTTAGAACCATTTCGTGCCGGACCAGTAATCATTATTTCATATTTCTTTCATTCAGGTTCAGTTTGAGTTTGCGCACATTCCAAGAATATCGGTTCGGGTTCAGGTTCAGTTCCAGCTAGAATTACACCTGGATACGGTTTTGGTTTTCAATTCAAGTTCGGTTCAGTACCCTTATTTGTCTGCCCATGCACGAGACCACACTTGTATGGTTAGTAAGCCAATGTTTACTGCAACTGATATAGATGATAAAACTATGCCAACAATGGTCATCGTTCGCATAGTAAAAGAAAGACAGGCTAGCAGATCAGATACAGCAAACCCAACTTTGGGCTCTGAACTGCTATCGCCACCAAGTGAGCAAAACACCCACCTGGCAGCACGAAAATGTGTAGACCTTGTCCGGCTTCAGCTGGTACCGCGTCAGGAACTCGACGCACAGTTCAACATTCAGGCCAACACCGTGCTTCGCCGCAAAGCACGCACCAGCTGCTCGCATGAGCCTGAAGTCCACATCACCGCGATTTGTCTTCTCCTCCTCCCTGGCCTTGACGCAGGATGTCTCGCACACGTGGTTCACGTACCCATTCAACCTACCCGTGGCATGACTATCTACACCGTCGCTGCTGCTGGTACAGTTGCCACCGTTGTACAAACACCAGGCGTTGCCAGTGGTCCCAAGGCCCCTCTGCAACGAAAGTTGACCACAATGCCATGTGAAGGCTCCTTGAACAAGATTTGCACTGAAATGGGGAGTGAAAACAGTCATTCTAGAAATAGCAAAGAATGTCATGTATACATCTCGCGACTGCTAACACTCTGCATTGAGAAAGAAGGGAGAGCAAGAAAAGAAATGCAAAGGCCAACCACAACGAAGTTTTAGACCGCACAAAATTATGCAGAAACCATCAATGATAATTGTCAATGTAAGCGAATAGTCCGAACGAAAAAAACGAGCGAGCGACAGTATTTTTTCCTTTGCTCCCCCCCCCCCTCCTTCCCCACTCCTTGCCGCCCATCTTCACAACACGGTTGCCCGAGAGCATGCGCCCTTTTCCCTCGAATTCCTGTAGTTCTTTCACGGAAGATACACACAGTGAACATGTCCACTTCTTGCCCTCCTTGATGTATCGGCATCAACGCTATCAGCATTCGATGGAACGCTCGGCTGCACCAGCGGTGTATTTCTCGTGGGCGAGAATCCACTATGGTTTCTTGACATGCAACAAACGAGCGAACAAACGACAACTTCCTCTCCTCCTCCCTATGGTTCCTTCCTGCCACTCACATGCCCAAGATCACATGCTTGCCTGAGAAGACTTCCCCTCACCTTGTCACGACGAATGAGCAAGCGAGCTAATGAGCAACTGTGTGCTCCCCTCCACTTTTCTTTCCTGCCCATCTTTGAATCTCGGTTGCCAGAGAGCAGGCCCCTTTCCCTCAGCACGTTTCCTCACCTTCCCTCCCCTAAGTCTGACCACCATCGTACCAACCATCTACCTACCGCGAAAACGGCCAAAAGAGTCAAATGAAGCTATCTGCTTTAAAAAGCCTTGTTTCTAACAAGTACATTAAAGCCACTCATTGTCATGAACCACCCCTCCTCACAAATCTGTTGCTCGAGAGCAAGCTCCCTTTCCCTCCGTGCATTTCCTCACCTTCCTCCCCTCAAGTCCAACCAACGACATACCAACCACAGACGTACCGCGAAAATGGCCTAAAGGGTCAAAGGAAGCTATTAAATTAAGAAATTTAGCCTAATTTCTGACAAGTGTGTTTAATGCCACTTGACGTCATGAAGCAACAAATTGCAGGTGAGGAAGTAGAAGACCAACACTTGGCTTTCAAGATCACACACGCCCTCTCCAGATGTCAATTATTTTATAAAAAGCCACTATTTTGCCATCCGGCTACACCAAAAGATTGATGCAGGTGTGGGGTACGCCACAGACTCTCTGGGGCTCCTAGTACACAGTGGAATGGCCTAGTTCACAAACCCAGTCAGTGCTGCATCTGAAGGCAATCAGCAAGCCTACACAGCGTTTACTTAAATGTCGAAGAATGTGCACCATGTCACGCCATGACACCAGGTGCCCAATATTTTTTATAAAGACATGTTCGTAACACTGTAATACGTATTTTTGTGATATCCTGTTCCGACATCCTGTTTTGGTTTTGAATGGTTATGACCACTAGGACGACTCCGCGCCCAATGCTGTAAGTGAACCCTGCCGTGTTCCCTTTCCCCTCCTTGGAATAAACTCATTCTTTGTCTGGTGCCCGACTTGAGCAGTCCAGCTCTTCTATTACAGCTATTCATGCCCCAGCCATTATGCCTCACGGCCTAGGCCCCACATCTGGCCACCTCGACAAAGTCTACTACAAACTGGCGACGAGGATCAATGCTCCCATGCCGTTTTGCTGCCGCAGACGCCGGTTCCTGCCCGCACGCTGCTAGCGTTCCACTTGTGCGATGTCCAGGTGTGTAGCGCGTTCCGTCGCCATTCACATAGTACTACAAACTGGCAACGAGGTAAACCTTCGATTCTGCTTGCTGCTTGCCTCTGCCATTCTACTACTGCTCCTATACGACTTACGGCATGCAAGATGCTACAGCTACTACTACTCAGTCAAGCTCAACTCCCTCATCTTTGTGTTCTCGGTGCCCAGCATGGCATTTACGCACCCCATGCCACCTTTCCTTGCATTACCCTGTACTCCTACAGTACCATGGCCAACTTGGAAGCATTCTTTCTGCACGTTTCTCCAGGTGACCAGATGCGAGGCACTACAAGACGAGAGGAAGGCCATTTTACTCAGTAATTTAGGCTTTGAGGAGAAGCGTCGCTATATGACCTGGCTTCGCAAACGGACCTGACAGCTGCAACATTCAAAGATATTCTTCACATCATCGACCGACATTATGAACAAAGCACAAATCCCTTGGTAACCCTTCAGGAACAGAAAACACTACCCGGGACCAGGACTTCGTCACCGCATTTCAAAGGCTAGCACCTGCTTGTGCATTCGGCGCTTGGCACGACGAGTCTCTTCGTGATGAAATCTTGCAAGGCGTTGCATCAGGAAAAATATGAGAAAGGTTACTCTACGAAGGACCTTCCAAGAAGGTAATGGAAATCGGACGAAACGTGGAGCAAGTTCACAAGGAACAGTTCGCCTGTCCATCGCGTGTCAACGCAACGCCAAGATGGCGTCAATAACCATCGCCTTCCTTGCCCAGGTGCACAAGGTGGTGGTCCCTGCCACCCTTCTCCCTCCAACCAGCAGGTTCAAGATGACACCCAAGGGCATGGCGAAAAGTCGTGATCTGGGGAGGCCAGCCAAGATGGTGCCCGGCCCGAACACCACGAAGCCAGTCAAGACATAGTAGTCTATTGCTACCAATGTGGTTCACCTCGCCACATCGCATCCGATCCAGGCTGTCCAGCCAAGCATGTTACCTGCCAAGCGCACGGAAAAGTGGGACATTACGCTACAGTTTGCCGTTCAAGGAACCGAATGCATCGACAGTCCCCTGTTCGAGCTCAGCTTGTTTCCTCTACCGCTGAGACAGAATTGGCTACTACAGCCTCATCTGTGCTGACAATTCAAGTACCGAATTTCCGTCCAGCAATAATTTACACTGAAGCCCTCATTGCGACACTCAAAATGCTTGTGGATACAGGAGTTACAGTGTCGCTGATGAACAGCTCCATGTACGAAGAACATTTAAAGGATTTTCTCTTGTTTCCTTCGAGTCTTCAACCTAAAAATTATTCGCAGCAAGAAACATTGCATTCAGGATATTTTTCTGTGCTCGTCAAGTACCGCAACAAGGCTGCAGTAGGGACATTTCACGTCACGAACTAAGGCACTTTTCTGGGCGTAGACGCCATTCAAGCTTTGGGCATCGACATTCAAGGATCTTCGCTCACATGTGAACAAGTATCAAGAATTCCAGCTGACCCAAGCGTTCAGCTTTCGTCTCTACCGCACAACACTCCAACAGAGTTTGCCCATATGTTCTCAGGACAATTCTATTGCTTGTGCAGAACTGGCATGACGCCTCCTGCACAAACACTACACTACCTTTCTGACGAGTGCAGGGAATGCTGTGAACTCATCCTGCACGAAGCCTGCACTGAATGAAACGAATGGCGATGTGCAGATGACACTGTGTTGAACTGGTGAAACAAATAGAGAAGTGCCGCACCTTGTGAACTAGTTCAGAAAGTGAAGGCAAATCGAATGGACCCACTACATTCATAAGTGTTTGACCATTGAGCACAAAATAAGCCCACTACAACCGTCATGAGAATGTGCTAGCCCTCCATTTTGTGATGGCAATGATGCTGCGTCTGACGGTATGCTGTTACTAACGCCGCGACCGCAGTTCCAGTTTATATTCGATTGAAATGTGCAGTCAATTTTTTGACCCACCTTCTCTGAAAAATGGTACACGTTAGATTTGTGCAAATATAGTACTTATTTCTGTATATATATCAGGCAATACCTGATATATATACAGAAACTGGCAAAAAACTGACAAACCACAAATTGGGGTGGGAGAAGAGCCCAAGAAATCTAATGCTTTAAGACTGGGAGCACGTTAGATTTGGGATCCCACCAGAATCACATTAGTGGGCTGTTCTCAATTTCTCAGCAAGGAAACTAAATCAGGATTCTGATGTGGGCTTGTTCATTTCATTCATCATGTCAGGGCAAGTTTTTTAGCACAAGAAAACACAAGGACATCAGGAGGCACACAGAGCCCACCGAACATGCAAGTGCCATGTGTGTCCAAAGCATGCCTCCTCATGTCTTTACGGTTTTTTGCTCTAAAAGAACTTTCCCGGCATGATGAACCAGCAAGGCTATATGTAGGTCACACATGGCGCTATGTGTCCTGGTGGTTTTTTGCACTGAAAGACTTGCCTTGATTGAAAAACAAAAATGCAGCCATGGGAACACTTACAGGTGCTGCAGCCACTGGCATTGCATCGTCCTTGCTGCCCTCTTTGTTTAGCTTCCCACGGTGGCTGCCGTCCCTCAGAGACCGCAGGTCTCGCATGGCCAAGGCATAGTCCAGCTGGAGCTTTCCCGACCGATCGACGCACTGCCGATCGCCAGTTGCATTGCGAAGCCAACCCCACCTGTTCCATTCGGCTGTGCAGTACACAAGGCTCGCAGGGCAGTGCTGCAGATGGGTACCCAGCTGGCTTCGGAGTAGCCACACTGGGCAGCCGTTGACAGCGTTGGCACATGGCACCTTCAGAAAGGAATGAGACATTGATGATGTCTCCCACGTATCGACAGGGCACGCACATTACAGGTATACTCTGTGCCACAGTCAAAAGGGCACTCCAATTATTTTTTTTTAGCAAGTCATGGAACTAGGTGACGACTTCGTTGAAGATAACAGACAGTAGGAATAGGCAGGCGACGTTGGTCACTTGTGCACCAACAAAGATGACTGGGACACACTCACCGCCAATAAGCAGGCAGCCAGCGCCAACAATCAGAGCCATAGAACCCACGCTTTTTAAGGTAACTTGAAAGTTTTGCATTGCCGGATGTGGAAATAAACTTGGAAGATATTTTGGAAGTCTTGCACGATCTAGGACCTCCAACAGGACAACTATTGAGGCTGTCATGTCTACAACAGACTCAGTACTAGTCCCCACTGAAATTACAAGGAAGTTGGTTGCTTTGGATCTTGCCACACCTCCTCTCATGCCGAGGCAGTTTTGTACACAAACGCAGAAATCATTTTAAATAGGGAAACTGGTACATGGCATCTCAGTGTCGAGGTCGAATCAGCAACCAGCACCATGAGGGAAAAGCGAGTTGCGTGGGTGAAAAACTGGCCAGGTGGCAATCGTAGAGAGTACAGTGGACTGACGCAATATTGTTACAGGATGCGGGGCTCGTTTCATTAGGTCACACCTTGGCAAAATTAGAAAACATTTTACACTTACAGCCACTTACATTTGCTGGCACTCTCATCCATGCATTTGCACTCACATATACCCACTCTCTCCAGCACTTACAAGCACTCAAGGCTATGGAACAGGTATGAAAGAGTGGACTCATGAGTAAATTTACCAGTGTGCGCATAGCTGCCAGCCTGTGAACTTCAAAATTTCAACAACAAAAAGACAAACCTGCAGACACGATATCAGATGCGAGTATAGCACACACTTCTTCACATTTGCCTAGGGCACACGCTTCTGAGGGCTACATACGCACTTTATTAACTGTAATTTGCATTTAGATGCAGCAAACACGGAACGGCAGAGGCTGACAAGCCACACATTGTTTTTAGATCACAGTGACTCGTTCAGTATCACTGCTGTTCCCAGTTTTGTTTGCCCAGGGAAATTGTCGGAATAAACTTGCTACAAGCAGGTACCTCTATGGTGTCTTAACAATGAGCAGACTGCCAAGGGTATGGCCAGAGACCAACGAACGAAACTTGGCGGGAGTGGAGAGTTCCAGATTAGTTTTGACGACTCGAGCTTCTTAGTACCTCGATCACACGAGCAAATTTAGTGACACTTAACAGCGAGTGCACTTCGCCTCAGCGATTGTCACTTTGAGAGCATGCTGCTGCACAGGTAAGGAAACAGTTATTCGCGAAGAGACGACTTGCAAAACAGTATGAGCTTGCTTCCGTGCAGTGGCCGAAATGCTCACTACAAAATCTAGTTGGAAAAGCAGGCTCATCTTCACTGTCGTTGTGATGCAGCAAGCCTCTTCTTGAACTTTACCTAGTTTTCCAGTGCTTTCTCCCCTTTTAGTCATTTTTCTGTGTCAAGTAATGACTGAATAAGACAACATTCTTTTTCTATTCATGGAAAAATAATAAATGGAAAAAAACCACTTGCAAAAATTTGTATGCTGGCTGACAAGCAAAGCTGTTTTCCAAGTTCCTAACCAATAATTTTTCATCGGCAGATGAAGTGTAGTCACCCCCAAGGCAGGAAGCAGGAGCACAAAAGCTTTAAGAATTATCCAGAGAATTGCATGTCATCCCTGCTCCCTCACAACCATCGCCTGGCCACTGAGAGGGAATGCATTGTTACCATGAAATTTCCTTTGCTACTGAGAACCAGAACCATCACAAAGTGGAGTTTAGTGGTGCTAAAGTCTAAGCTGTTGAATGGGAACAATATATTTAGCTATAGTAACTTGTGGTCAAAAGTATTTTGGTAGAAAAATACCTTTCTCATACATGCAAAGAATATTTTTGCAAGTGCTCCCTTGATGGCAATCAACGAATCAGTTGGTTTCTTATTTCAGGCAACAATGTGATTAAATGGCACAAGCCACGACAAAGTGGCATTGCTCCCAACTGATTGCACATTTGGAAGCAAATTGCCGAGAGAGGCGAAGCGTCGGCAGTTACCATAGGTGGATTCTATTGGAAATAACATGGGAATGCTTATAACGAGAACAGTGGTTTCAGAATTAGGGACGACTGTGCATTTAATAATATTTTCTCTACTATCCACTCTACTATCAACACTACAGACTTCGGCACAGCAATGCATGTATGACAAAATGCACTCACTGGCGAGTACACTTTACTAAAAGTGTCACTAAACCTTTCTGCGTGACAGCCTGCCATGAATGACACTAATAACATGACAAGATACTAGTATCTGTGACATGACACTAATGGTGACATGCACTCACTTACAGTGACAGTAAACTTGCCCGTCTGACAGGGGTATAATGTGCACCTAAATGAGTATGCAAGCATTTTTGCATTTTCCCATCAAAATGTGTCCATTGCAGGCAGGAACTGAATCCTCAACCTAAGAAGATTTACTCTTCATTCATGAAGCTTATCTTAAATTTGATGCCCATTTATGCACATCCAGCATGGTGGGAAGGTATTTTGCACTATAATGAGAAAGACCCTGTGCACAGAAATGAGCTGTACTTGGATGCTGGTTTCTATTAGGCCAAGCATGCCAGGTGCTATAGCCAGAGCAAAGTTGCAACTGAGAATCCACTGACTAATGTATGTCACTTCTTAATATACGGTGCGAAAAAAAAAGCACAACTTACTATGTGGAGAGAGACATAGCAGACACATACTTTTCGTATATCTTTGAAAACATTGAAAACTTAGCAAATGAGATAGAAAAATTAAAAGGGATCATGAATGCTGTGAAAACAATTTCTTGATCCATCCAAACAATGTTATCATAGAGGCTTCTAACAGCTGAAATCGTTACAGGGATCATGAATGCTGTGAAAACAGTTTCTTGATCCCTCCAAATAATGTTATCATGGAGGCTTCTAACAGCTGAAATCGTTACAATGAAAAGCAACTTGCTGTCATGCGCTATTTGGTGCATAGTGCTTTTTCTCAACACTGCGGTTTTAAAAGCACTGCCAGCACTACTAGTGTTTCGTTTTTTGCTCCTCACAAAAGCTGACACTGGTATATTAATCTTGCATGAAACACTACAGAGCTCCTGACAAAATCCTGCTGGCAGACCAGCAGCTCTGAAGTAAACAAAGGCTTGGGACATACAATGGAGCGCCACCCAAACGGTTATTTGGTAAACAGGCAATCAGGTAAACAGGTAAACAGGCAAATGCCCAGTAAGCGCTGCACGAAAGTGACAGCGTCTTGCACAGTCAGCGCTGCATGAAAATGACAGCGTTGACCGTCTCAATCGTCGTCACAACTTGAAAACTAAACGCGACAACAGCGTACACCAATCGCCGACACGCAAAAGATAACACGACGTGAGCCTCACCTTGACATTGGGACAGAGCAGCTGATGCTCCTGGCATTTGCACGCGTGGAAGCTGGCGCCGCATTCAAGCTTGCAGTGCACGATCTGGCAGCTCGTCCTTTTCTCCAGGCGCGCCGAACATTTGGCAACGTTCACGCAGTTCAGGCAATGAGGATGTATGGGATCGCCTTCCTCCGCCGTTGCCATAGACCTGCGACACGGTCACCAACGCCATTCAAAGTAAATACGACGTAGGCAGGGCGACTGCACACGACGCTAACAATGAAACGGCGATTACCGCAGTGTCACGCCGGACCAACTGTCAATACAGCCTGTCGCTGCAACAAACTCAACCGGACAGCAAACCAGCAACAGCTAACCGTTTGAACTGATGTCGTTAACGAAAGCACATATATTCACGCCATAAGTGGAGCCATTCGATTAAATGTGACATTTGCGAGTTTGGCGAGCAGTCAACATCGGGCATCGGAGTGCAATGTCCGCGAGGAGGAGGTTATCACAGCCCAATGCGCAAACAATGGGGAGCGGGTTCTACAAACCTTTTCGGAGAGAAGTGCCTCCCGGCCGTTCAAGGCTACGTTACCGCTTTCAGGCGTTTAACCGCAGTGGTACTGGCAAACCGGAGCGAATTAATATCATCGCAAGCCGACAACAAGCCCAGGGAGAAGTTTGACAAAGGGATTAAAAGGTTAAAACACCACACACACGCACATACAGCTGATGGCGCAGCGTTGTGAAGCGGGAGATAAAGTTCTCGCTAAATTTGGGGCAAAAAGTCCGCAGAAATCGTAGACATGGAAAACGCGATGCTGGGATCGCCGAAAGAAGCTTATATTTAGTAGCTCCGATGAGCTTATTTTAAGAAACACGACGTTGGTGACACCCGCTATGACCAACGCGTCTTTTGCGTTGCCCTTGGCTACGTTGACGTCTTTCTATGCGGACAATTCGAAATTGGCGCGACTTTTGAAGCAGGGCTTCTGAGGCAACAGGTTATGCTATTCGCCCTATCAAAACTGTTCTAAAGGTGATCTCCCGTAGATTCATGCTTCATAAACATCTGGCCAAAACGCTCACGAGAACACGTTTAAGGCTTTGAAGCTCCACTGAGGAACATTTAGGTTGAGCCCTATTTTCTTATTCAAATCGATGCGAAACGCTGAAAAGCTTTCATTGCGGAACCGCTTAACCAACTTCGACTGAGCATATTAATGAACTAGTGAAATTCTGATTTACTGATAATCATCAAATTTTGATTGAGGTCATCAATTTCTTTTTTCGAAGAACAATACAGATCGCGAAATCCGAAAAAGAGCGCCTGGCTTATAGCCTTATGTATCTCCGCAATAAAAAGAGATGTGGCAATTTTGCAAGCAGCACGTGGTAGAATATTTCCACCGGGAAATGTGCCAACTTACATACGTGGCTTTCTGGAAGTAATATCTGCAACAGAGATAACAGATTCGTCATTAACTCCTCTTTACGTAGCTGTGATATCCGTTTTGCTATGGAGAACTAACGGAGTCTCGGAGTTGTGGAGAATGAACTTGGCCTTTCAGTTTCGTCAAATTTAATTGCAACTTTTACTTGAAATCTTCACAGACTTAAATCAAACTTCTGCGGACGTCAGCAACTACATTTTTAAATTTTTATTTCACTCTACTGCAGATTTCTTTCACATATCGATTCGTTAGTTGCTTTGTAGATGCAATTTCGTGTTTCCAGTGTAAACGTATCCGCGTTTTGGTAGAGGCCGACGATGAAAATGTCTGCACACTTAGGTTTAGATATTTTAGGGCGCCCGCTAAGCAAACCAAGGTGGCCAAAAATTATTGCATCGTTGATATCGAGCAGTGGAAATGAAATTGCACATATATGTTTGTTTTCGTGGGCCTATTTCTTACAGCTCTTCAAAGAGTTGTCGTGCATGAACACGAATTCTAAAAGTAAGTTAAAACATAACGCCCATGGCGAAAGCACAAATGCATTTTTTTTTTCTTTACGCAATTGCAAGTTCACTACAGTTACAAAATAATAGCTCGAGCGTCACTAACCCTAAGCAAACAGAAGTAATAAAATTAATATTTTGCGATGTGTATACAGGGACGGGACAAGTGGGAGATCACGATGTCACCACAGCTGTCTACAATGCATCAATAATTATTATCACCTCACATCATCATAATGGGGCAACATTACACCTACATTCCAGAAAACGCGACGAGAAGCATGACGTCAACAAGTGGCACATGGCTTGGCAAATTTTGAGAGACATCGTAATGGAGAGCTGCCATAGCGATATATATGCATAGTTGTACCACGAGTACAGATCGGAAACGTGAAATCGTGTGTTGTATGCTTTGCAACAACATAGAAACCCTTTGCATACATGACATATATTTGCATATATATATTTGCTGTGCCCGTTTGCGTGTGCTGGTGAACAAAATCTTATGGGTTCCTCAGCAAGAAAACTTTGCAACTGAAGAAAACTTCGTCCTGGTCCAGGTATCGAATCCCAACATGTTGATCTATATTCATGATTGAAAAGATGCATAAAGCACCGAATTGGGGGGTGGACAACCTTTTTGGGTGCAAGTAAAGGTGAAACACGAATTGAGCACAAGGTGAGGGTTACCCACACGATCTTCTGGGCGCAATAAGCGTAGGAAGAAAGAGGAAGATCGACCCTGCAACGCGGGAAAGAAGAGAAGAAGTAGAAGTGACACTTCAAAGGGCGCCGAGCTGTCTTGAGATCGATCCATCATGGGCTACGGTCTGTACATATAATTTTTGCCATGCATTGTCGCGAGCTGCTTATGCTTCCAGACGATCGATGCCGTTTCTTCGATTCAGCGAGCGCGACTCGCTCGCAAGCTTCGTTATAACGAGCTCATAGGACGGTTAGGAGAGAGGTGTTATAACCAGCTCTTAAAGGGACACTAAAGGCAAATATCAAGTCAAGCTAAGGTGATAGATTAATTAGTGCTCGAGAATCTCTGAGGCCTCAGTATTATCGCGAACAGAGCCTTAATAATCGAGAAATTGAGGTAAATGCAGGGCATGATTAGAGGCTCCCCCGGGACATTCAAGTACTTGCCCGATGACGAAAGCACTCGTCAGGTTAATTCTGTCACTACTACTCAACCACTCGTTGCAAAAAAAAAAAAAAATATCCTTGTATAATAAGACAAAATAAAATGTTACTTGCCTAGTTCTATTTCATTTTTAGAAAAACGAATTATTGAAATTACCTTTCACAACGACGCGGGAGGTCAAAAGGTTTCGCGTTTCAGTAGTTTCGTTATCGCGTAGTGCTTGCGCTCGTTCTGCTGACTCGCAAAACTCGCACAAACTGCAAGTAGCAGAGAATTCAACTTCCATGTGATATCGCGGTATGCCCGAACTGTCTACGCTACTCGAGCAGAAAGCAGCTGCAGTGGCGAATCCACCGCTTTGTCTTGGCTCGCTATCGTCACCTGTCGGGCGCCGTTCTACTCACCGACGGCAGCAAAGGGTATGATGGCGTATGTAACGTCACCACTCCCCTGGTTGGGTGGCGGGAGATTTGAATTTAAAAAAAAAAGAGGTATTCGGAACCTTCAGATGCTATTTTCTCGTAAACCAAGTCTTTTCTTAGCACGAAACAAGCGTTGCGAGGTGTATGGAATGGAATATAAACAATACACGTCGACTTAGTATTTGCCTTTAGTGTCCCTTTAAGTTGCAACGCGCCCTCCAAGTCTCCACAATGTATTTGTCGTGTTAAAAAGAACACAAAATAGAAATGTTACGATGGATTCGCATATTATGGGGGCGCTCATTAGAGATTTCCCCTGACCCCCCTCCTGTGGACTGAGAGCAACGAAACTTGGCACAGTTATTAGTCCTCTATATAAGTGGCCACATATAGAGACACACACTTCTCTCATCTTTTTATGCAACGTTAGTTACGTCGCCTTGCAGAAGTCGACAGATTGCTCCAAAATCCTTGTTGTGACTTCGGAAATCAGAGCCGCCTCATCTCCAAAATTCTTGCCCTTCAAAAATGACTTGTTTAAAAAAGGTGCAAGTCCGATGGCGAGATGCCGGGTGAACAAGAGGGATGGGGAATAATTTCAAACCCGTAACAGCGTGTTTCGATCCTGGAAACGTGTGACATTTAAACTGGAACATTGTCTTGCAGAAGATGGACACCCTTGGTGAGCATGCCACGCCTCTTGGTCTTGATAGGATCCGCCAATTTCCGCAGCAGAGAAGCATAGCGCGAGCCAGTAATCGTGGTACCCTTTGCTACACAATGCTGTTCCCATAAGCCTGTCAGCATAGCCTTGTATGCCGAGAATTGGGCCCATGCCTTCTTCCTTGGATTCGCTGAGCCCGGATGCTGCTATTGCATCGATTGGACTTTAGTTTCCAGATCGTAGGGACGGATCCAGCTTTCATCCCGCGGGACCAGTCTTGTTCAAGATGTCCTGCAGATTTCCACGGCACAAAGTCGAAAGAGCCTGGGAGCATTCCGACTCGTTCCTGCTTCTGGAATTGTGTGAGCAGCCGGGGAACCCAGTGAGCGGATCCCTTACGCATATCAAAATGCTTCGAAGGATTTTCATGCAATTATGTGGACACTCCAGGCGCACTTCCGCCGCCGTCGCCGTGATGATACGTATAAAGCTCAGGAGCGATAACATCGGGGTCGCGCGCCGTGTGCTGTGGGTGCGAGTGAAATAGTGCGAGAGTGAACCGAGGATGATGACTCTATTTCAACGCGCTCAAAAAAGGAAGGCGGGGTGGAAGTGCGCCAGTGCGCCGTCTTCCTTGGCGCGCAAGGCTCGGGAGGGGGGGGGGGAGAGTGTTCCACTCCGGCGGTGGCTGCATATGGCGCGGATGAGCGTAGCCGCGCGTGCCCTATCTTGAAAGCGATCTGCGATGGGTACAGAGTCTAGGTGCGCCGACAACTGATCGCTTCGTGCGCGCTGTTCTCGCCGCTTAGTTTCGCTTTGAAGCGAGAGGCAGCCGGAAGGTCAATTCGTTCGACGCTGATGCATCTCTTCCCCACGCCAGCGTTCGGGCAGCGAGTGTCCGCGGTCATCGAGTTACGTGTGTTTAAGTTTGCCTGTGCGCACGTGACATTATGATTGGTAATTTAGTTAGTAAGCGAATGTTTACAAGTTTATACAGCCGACAGAACTGCTATCCTTATTTCCTATATATAGCTGCCCAATAATTTGCTACCGCGATCGATGCTTCGCCTTTCGGGCGAAATTGCAACTTTTTTTTTCCACGGACTCCGCACTAGCCTTGACATATGGCTAGGTTACGAATGGTTACGTGGCAATTTTCCAAAATGGCGGCCTGTTCTTGCGGCAGGCATGGTGCGTTGATCGATAGCGGAGTGCGGTCGCCCCGCGATCAGAGCCGTTTCCCCCAAAGTACAATTACATTTGAATTAACGATGCCAGTTGTTCACAGTATCATATGATGGGGAATGCTCCTCGCATACCTACTTCACCTCCTCGAACGCCTCCCTTAATGTACGGAAAGGGACTTCATGACCGCTCTGTATCCCACTAGGTCCACTATCCCACCTCGCACTACTTCAGCAACCGTGCAAATCAACACATAACTCAGAGAGATATGTTGTTACGCATGAGCAGTTTCAGCAATAATTAGAAGTGACTCAGGGGAAGTCTTCATTGAACACCCCTTCACTCCTGGAATACCAGAAACGTCAGTCTTAACGTGAACGGAAGCAGAACAAGTCACAAAAGACGCGAGAACGAAAGGTCAGCAGCTTGAAGTTTGTCGCGCTAGCTGAGGTCATGCGATATGGATAGCGTCGACTCATGATTTATGGTTTATAGTTAAACAAGGAATGCATCGCATTTCAATGAAGCCAGATACTCAGCCTGGTGTGCTCGATAAGTTTCTCCGAACAAAAACGGCCCAAACGTAGCGGAAGTACACTGAAGTCAGTGACGTTATACGTACGTGCCAGTGCTGCGATTCGGGCGCGAAATTGAAAAAAAAAACTTTGTTGCCCTCATTTTGTCTGCTATAAGACATTCTTTTTTTCCTTTGAGTAAATGCAAACCGTGTCGTGAAAAGGCTTCACCAGACTAAAAGTAAAACTCAGTGCTGCTGCTTCTGTCAAGGACTCTCGGACGAGCTTTTTCTTGGCGAGTACTGGATTTCTCAGTGCTTCATATCCCTCTTCGTAGTAGCAAGATATTAGAAAAGTAGTGTGCCCCGTGGCACCTCAACGTTCAGCAAACAGAAGAAAATTTCTACGCGCTATTGGGGTGTGGTAAAACGCGACGAATTAGGGTAAAAGCCAGTCAAAACAAGACCGTTGAGTCCAGTTGAATTTTTCAATGGGACCCAATTGGTTCCAATTGGACATCACTGGAGGCCCAAGTTACAAATGCGAATCATGAGAAGTCCAGTCGATTTCAAATGGACTGCACTGGAACTTGGTGTGCCAGTTGGTTCCAAACGGTTCGACTCAATTGGAAGTCACTAGATGAGTAATCTCGTGAAACAATAAAATAGGTGACAGTAATAACAGCATAATTATGTGAGTTAATTTTCAAATAAAAGGCCTTTGTATTTTGGCGTCATCAATGGAGAAAAGTATTTAGCTTACTGCAAGCTTAAAAATCGTGGCAGCTTTATGATCGCTATCTAATCACTGAGTTACACGCAGGGGGCTACTCCGGAAGACGCTACACCGGGTACGACAGCTACAAGTAAGAATGAATTCTTGTATATCGAGTTTTATGTCAAGTTTCATCGATTTTATCGTTCGCATGTATATCCGCGTTCACATGAGCGCGACAGTGGCGCATCGCATCGCATTTCTAGCGCTTCGATCGTGTATAGGGCGATTCGCATTAGCCGCGCTTATACATCAATGCGAAAGTATGGCGTGTCGCATTCTCTATGCAGCGCATCGATGCAAATATACTAGGCGACCGCGTTCGCATGTGGCGCATGCACCTTCGTCCGAAACAAGCTGGGACGTCTTTCCGGCAATTCGCTTTCCGCCGGTGAGGAGAGGGAAGCGCGCGGCGGCAGCCGTCCCTCTCCCTCAATGCGACACGCCAGCGCTTACGTGCGCCGCGCGAGACGTATCGAAGCCTACACCCTTTCCTCTCGCATCGATGCGATTAAGGCCAGATATCTTGAAAGTGGTGATCGCTTTAGCATTTGTGTTACGCAAACGTGATTTCACCATTGCTCGGCTTCAAATTCGCAATTGGAAAACGAGCATACGGCGAACAGGCAAAGCAAATAATTCTCAGGAACGCTGCTCAGAAAAATTAATGCCACAAAAAGACATCAAAATGTACATCAACACTAATAATAAAGAACTGCACAAAATATTTAGAAGTAAACGAAAAAAAGGAAACGCTGCGGCGAAAACAAAAACATCATTAGTAAATCAGTAAAAACAGAACAAACCAATCGATGCCAATTTATACGTTTCTTTGATTATTCAAAGTTATGCAGAAGAAAAAAGCATCTTTAACTTTTTTTTAAACGTCGATACTTTCTACAGCTATTTCCACAATCGATTGGTACTTACTACACAGGGTTGCGATTTGGTGATGTAAACATTGTTTTCCATAACTGGTTCTAGGTCTAGTGGTGGACACTGCGACAACACGTAAATCACATGTTATACCCCTTGACAGATAAGTATTACTGAAAGTATCGAAACCCTGCTTGATTTTATAGAAAATGTAAACTGCAAAACTCAAGTTATAGGAATGAAAAAGCTTCCGAGCATGAGAAGTCTCGAAAACATCTGCTTCGACTGCTGGGCCTGCACACAATGCTCGTAGGGCTCTTTTGTGAAGTGAAAACGATTTAAAGGAATCGGTTTTATTGCACGTACCCCATACTAGGTTGCAGTATACACGATAGGAATGAACGAGAGCAAAACATAATTGTTTCTTAACTTGTTGTGGAAGCAGATGCCTGATACGATGAATTACACAAATAGACCTGGCCATTTTCATTCTAATGTAATCCACATGATCTGTCCACCCTAGGTCGCTGCGGAAGCATACACCCAGAAACCGCGGCAACTATGCACTTGTTCAATAAACGAGTTATTCAATTGAAATTTGATATGATGACTTAATGATTTGTTGTTTTTTTTTTGTGAAAGAGCATAAACTTCTTTTTTGACGTTGAATTGAAGCTGGTTGACAGAGAGCCAAATGAATAGCTGGTTCAGCCAGGAATTACACTGCTGCTCCAGTACTTTAAGATTAGAACCAGAAAAAGATACACTTGTATCATCAGCATACAGCACAATGTTAGTATTTAATGTAATGATGACAATGGTCATTGATATATACAGTAAAGGAAAGAGATCCCAGAATTGAACCTTGCGAGACACCAAAATTAACCATGCCAAAATTAGATTTCACACCATGCATCTGTGTATACCATCACCGCGATGTGCAGCGCCTCCTAATATTTTCCATTTCCATCGTCCCCGTGGTCCTGCAGCCCCAGGAAGAAAGGCCGCAAGGAGATCGGGGCCTTCATCGCGGTCTTCCTGATGTGCGCGACATTTTGTGGATTGCTGATAGCCTTGCTCATGTTCCTTTTCCACAACAGTGAGTACATGTATCATCCACAAGGCCTTCAGAGCGCGTTGCGAGATGGACCAACGGGCTGTGTATCTGCACTCTAAACAGCGAACCTGCATGTTCTGAATATTCTTCGAGAGGCTTACATTAATCCGAGTAGCATTCGCGCGAGCGAAACATGCGGGTGTGCAGCTGTCGCATTAGGCGTCATGTTATGCATCGCATAAAATATGACAGTCTCACACTTCTTTCTTTCTTGCACGCTCTTTTGTATGCCGCACATCCTTAAAAAAACATATTGGCCGTATATTATAATCCTGTGTGAATATATGCGGATCCAGCAAGAAAGCCGTAGTTACCATATATCATACAGGGTATGTGTCATGTGCTCCCCACATTCAGTATATAAACATGTCGGCATCCCATATAAAAATTTGCATGTAATATCCAGTGTAAATATTGGATATTGCATATGAGGAATATACCGGGTGTTCCGGCGAACACGTTCAACATTTTTTTTTTCAAAGTTGCTTGTGGCAGACAGCACAATTCTAGTAAATGAACTGGTCTATTCGAAGAGGTCGACAATACTTGAACAAAATATTGAAATGCACAGTCTACTAATTAGCAAAAACTCACTAATTAAGTTATCACCCAATTACTTTATGCCGCATATTGCAATCTACGAATTCTAGCCCGGGAGTTCGCAAGCTCACCAAGTTATTAACCCGATCACGCTTAAAGATTCCGAAGCAATTAAGCGAGATGTTTGTTTCTATTTGTTCGCCGTATCGTTGAGGCGTGCTTGTGCGCACACGGCTCCATAGCAGTCTCCAAAACTTAATGATCAAAAGTTCCAGGACGCGATGAGTTCGGAACGTGAGCGTTACAGCCACATTGCAGAGGCCAGATGGGGTTATACGACATTTTCGTTCGCCCCCTCAGCACGGCTCCTATAGCGGCTGAAATGTGACGGCGTTCCATGCGGACAGCGATCCCCCAACGCTTCATCGCTCGTCTATTCAAGAGGATAACCTCTAACAACGTTTTTGAGAACGCATTCGACCTGTCGAAGTGCTTCGAACCATCGTTACAGTGCACATCGTTCCAGAGAGTAACGACGTAAAAACAGGACGTACAAAGGAACAAGCGACGAGGACGAGATGGAAAACTACTACAAGCTATAGTCCAACCTATACCACGCTTCCAAGTCATCCGTATAGCCGCGGTAGTGTTTCCAGTCTCGTCAAGTTCGCAACAATCTGGTTCACGCGCGGGGGAGAATGAGGCGACAAAGCGTCGGACAAAAGCGCGAGCTCCGAGCGCAGCAGAGTAAACGTATACACTCTTAAGCAAAATTACACCCCTTTGCCACACAACGATAATATTCATCTTTCTTGCCCGCATTTCCTTTCCCTAACGCGCCGAGCCCGGTACTTCCCAGCAACGAAAGCATGCGAGTTATCAGCATGACATAGCATTCCCGACAGGAAAGTAGCGGGCGCGGCGTTTTCAAGAAAGGCAACGCAAGCAAGGCAGATGACGATTATCGTTGTGTGGCAGAGATACACCCCAAAGGCTGTAACTTTGCCTAAGAGTGTATACTCCCCGGGAGTACAAAAGGGGAACGGTTGGAGCTCCCGAATGACGGAGCTGTTCAGCATGTCCAGCAAGGCTACAATAATGACCTGCAAATTAATATTTTTTATTCATCATGCTCGATTCTCTCTTCTTTCTTCTTTCTTTTTTTTTCAGTGGTCAGAGAAGAGCACATACGTAAGTATGCACACTCCAGCGCGGTACGGAACTGAGCACATTTGAGTTACACGCGAGACTTTACCTAGCGACTACAGCGCTGCATAAACTGCTATATCTCCCTGGGAACAATTGCTCACTGCGACTCCTACACTAGCCACCTCCTCCTATAGAAGTGGCTAATGACCAGAGCCGCATTTGAAGCGTGCGCGCGTAGTATATACCGTGTGTCCTGGCTAAGGTTAGCCAGGCTGTTCAACGAAAAAAAAAAGTACGCGATATATATGCAAATATATATTTCGTTGAAGAGCTTGGATAACGTTAGCTGGGAAACCCTATATGTATACGCCACCTACATACCGCTAGCAGTCGAGGTATGTTGTTGGATTGACCACCCTTCAGCGGCTGCGGCCATGTGAAGGATGCAAAAAAGGGTAACGCGTGCAGACACGGACGCGAGAGAAGTGGACACGCCTTGCCTTCTTTTTTTTTTTTTTTTTTTGCATTATGAATCCTTACCAACTCAGCTTTCTGCCGTGAAGGTCTAGCCGGTTGTAGTCGCGATATTTTCGCGAATCTTACTCATTGCATAAGGCGGAAGAAGGGAAGGAATGGCGTCCGTCTGGCAAATGCGCATGTTTTCTTCTTTCTTCTTTTTTTTTTTTTTACTCAATTGTGTACTTTCTTGCGTGTTTCCGTAAACGCTCGGTTGTGGTCGGCGCAGACGTCCTCATTTACCATGTCCTTCGTGTTACGCGTGCGTTCCAGAACGAATAACTCTAAACAGCGTCGTGCCGTTCACACCCAAGCATGCACAGGGAAAGGTCTCCCGTTGAGGAATGGGGAGCGCCATTATTAAGCAGGTTATTATCAACGCACGCCACGCTCCGCGCCGGAGGTTTGCCGAAGCTTTTTTTGGCGAAGCTAACAGCGACGCTTTTGAGGAGCTGCAGGATTAGCTCCACGGTATAGTTCTCGTTTGCCACGCGACATAGAGCAGGACCCGCCACGTGGTAAACACGACGCTGTGTGCAGATACTGAATCTGTAGTAAAGCTCCCGGATATACTTGCTACTGCATTTCTTATGTTTACCGGCGTAATCGTGACTTATCGTACACGGACATATCTTATGACTTATCGTACACGTACACGAACATCAATGCAGTTAGCATTCTTTGGGGACTTCACCCGGTTTGCAGTATGTATCTAAACTCTTTCCCATAGCAACCCACGTTGTCTGCTAGCTTGGGCAACTATAGTGTGTGCTAGCAGTTGTCTTGCCAAGCAGGCAGCATGGGTCTCTGGGTGTCTGCCACTGGCTACGTGCCCTAGCAGACATTATTTCAGATGTGACATTGGCATGGGCTCATTCTTGGTCAATCCTCTAGAATGGATGTGCCGGGGTGACACAAAGGGGCGTGTATACTTTAAATATATTAAAAGCATTAGCGCCCCATCAGCAACAGACAACCCCCCGTCGATGGCGGCCGCTTAATAGATAGCCACTGCAACGAACTTGAAGCCGTGATAAAGGGCAAAGTGGAGGTTTGCCGCGGAGTTTCAGCTGGGGTGCAGCGATCACAATATGTATACTGTGCCTTGGTATCATTCGGCATTGTGAATGGCAGCGACATTTCCACTTTGTGTGCCTGCTGGCTCTGCGCCCATAAGGTTTCGTGACTCGCGGATGGAATGCGGATATAGCACGAGAATGCAATAGCCATAATAAACATAACATAAAGAACATATCCCCACCATCGTAAATTACGCACCCATTATACGAAATCTCGCCAATCGCATTAACGTCGCAAATCATCTCCTGTATGGATGGATGCGCAGACAACTTTTTTTTCTTTTTTGTTCCTTCTTGCCTCTGTGCCCGCCTTTCAGTGACATATATGAATCCCTAGCCACTTGGTTTTCAGTCGTTCTAGGTTTCTTCCCATAGAAAGCTATTCGATGCATAAAAGAGTATAGCAAAAATGGACGTTACAACGCGCGCAGAGAACATGCGCTGCGCGAAGCCCATCATGGTGAAGCTGTCGACGGGCATCCGGTGGACAAAGACCATGATGGTCTCCAACGACAACGGCAGCTGCGACAACGAGCTGCAGCAGGCGTGGTACCGCTTCGAGACGCCCTACGGGAACCGAATGCCCGAGACGCCGACATCGCCCGGCATGTGCAACACCATGGTGCCCTTCTGGTTCTACGGTAACGCACGCACGCACGCCCGTTCGCCGATTCTCTCGCTTTCCCGTTCGTTATATTGAGCGAGGACTCGCTATAACGAAATAACTATTATAACCAAGTCGTAAACGAATGTGGCAGTGGGCAAATAGCGCGGACGCGCTCGTGAACCGTATACGAACTCGACATGGTGTCGAACCGAAAAATTTTCGGATTCGTCTCGGGTCCAGGCTTCCGCATATTTTTCGGTTCGGTTCAGGTTTCGTTCTGGAGCAAAAACGCAATAATTTGCGCCAGTTTGAACCAGTTTAATGGTTCCAAGTCACTCGTAATTCAAAAGAATTAAAAGCACAAAACGTTTTCGCGCATCAATCACAAATATACTTGAGCGAAAGATAGTTTATTTCTACAATGACGTGACCCGGACAGAAGGATGAGGCCTGTCTGACAAGTTCATTCAGTGAGTAAGCAAACAAATTATTAGGCATGGTGTCACGCGCGCACAGGCAAACATGAGAAGACCTCACTCGGTGACAGTGAACCCTCGCTGTCACAGCGCTGGCGTGACGTGAAGAGCGCCGGCAGCGTGGAGCGAATACTTATGCAGCGTGTCGCTCTCACTCGTTTCCAAAAGTTTAGACTACGCGACATTCAGTACATGCAGCAGCCAGCCATCGCGACTCGCCCAGACTTTGCACCCACCGGAGGCTACCTCCGATATAGGGCGTGAGCGGCGTACGGGCTCAGCCGCGCGGACAGCTACGCACTGCCCCACGGCTGCGCTGTACTCGCGGACAGCTTTCCGCGGCAATGAAGGGAAAAGCTATGGGGGCGGAGCTTGAGCACATGTGTTACCGCGACAAGTAGTCCGGCAGTGTTTGGCGGCGCTTTTGGTTTTTCGGAACAGACGCTGGAATGCATGCAGCTCTCACGTGCGACGATTTCGCGTTTTCCTATAAGCGGAAGGGAGCGGCCGTAAAAAAAAATTCAGGGGGCTCTTAGTTATCCCTATGTGGAGGAATGCGAAAGCATTGCGACCACCGCGCGGTGCTTAAATGCCGCAAACGCAAGGTCGTGCATTCGATTCACACCAAAGGTCGAGGGCTCGACTCCCAACAAAGGTCGTGGGCTCGAGTGCCTTAACTCTACCTTAATTCACTGTCTTAACTTCGCCCTAAGTAGCACCAAAGATCGTGGGCTCGTGTGCCTTAATTAACTATAAATTAACGGTGCCTTAATTAACTTTGCCCTAACAATAAAGGTAATGGGTTCGACATCTCACTAAAGATTATGGGATATCAAGTGCCTTAATTAACTATATCTTGATTAACTGCGCCTTAATTAACTATGCCTTAACGCCAAAGATTGTGGGTTCGACTCCCACCAATTAACGCAGGTTAGATTCCCGCCAAAGGTCAGGGTTCTATTATTTTTGGACCATCGGTGGTCACCCCAACGCAGACAACTATGCTAAATTTTACGTCTCATGAGCTATAAATGCTCTCACATTATTATAAGACGCCAACAAACACTGACATCAAGGACAAAATAGTAGAAAATACTTGTGCTTCATAAATGAAATAAAGAAACGATAAATAGTTTTAGCCAACGCCACCACACACAGACCTTGGCGGCGGATGTGGAACATCCTTTCCGCCGCAGGCGCCACGAGAACGTGATCTTTTTTGGGTGAAGGCAACCGGTCAATAATTCTTAGCCAGCGCCGCCACTCACAGATCTTGGTGGCGGATGGGGCAAATCCTTTCTGCCGCAGGCGTCACGAGAACGTGATCTTTTTTGGGTAAAGGCAACCGGTCAATAAGTGTTAGCCAGCGCCACCACTCACAGACCTTGGCGGCGGATGTGGAACATCCTTTTTGCCGCAGGCGCCCCAAGAACGTGTTCTTTTTGGGTAAAGGCAACCGGTCAATACCAGTGTCAGTGCTTGTTGTCTTCTTCCGATATGACTAATAAAAATTGGGCCCCTCGGTTAACCCCCTTTCTTCTCGTTCTCGCATTATTATGTCACCTTTAACACTGAGTGGTGTGTTTATCTCATTTAGCTGTTGCAAATAGAATGCTTATGCTTTCTTTTCATTAGCTTAAACTAACGTGGATGAAAGTGCGGGACTTTCTTTATTTTAAAGCGCTCTCGCTTGTGTGCATTTTGCCGCCGTAGCTTTCCCTTATGCCACAGAAAGCTTTCCATGAGTATAGCAGAGGAGACGCGCGCTCAGCTCAGTAATCTGCAATGTTAAGACATTTAATCGTTATACTAGTATAAATGTAGATGATTGGTAACATTATAAGCGATAAGAAATAATGGGAAATAAAATGATCAGAGAGAAAACCGTTCTAGCCAGGCTGCCTTGAAAGCTTACTTTTCCGCACTACGGCTATGTGTGCAGAGAAGCCTGCTGTGGGGCTACTGAGTATAAGAATGAGAATAACTGATTGGTATATTCGATAATAGCATTATAATAAAAAAACATGATTGGTGGCGTTAAAAAAACTCGTGATATCTCCGTCACCAGAAAAAAAAATATAAATAAAGGAAAATACGACTGTGGTGAAAGCAGTTGTGACGGCGTTCCGGCTCAGTTGACACGATCGCTTAGAAGAGGTCATACAGCTTCCTCGCAACTCATCTCCACACAGTTCGGCACACGGATTTCATTGCTTTGCCGCCGAAAAAGTGATGGGTAGACATACATAAGCGGGGAAAATCAAATAAGCAAAAGCGAAGTAACAGTCGAGCCAAAGCATGCTTACACATTGGTAGACAATTCTCAAAATTTATGTATCATTTCTTTTCTAACAAATTAATTCGCCATATCTATATTTTCAAAGCTACCTTTAGATCTGTCAGTTCCCGCAGACAGTATCAGTGCTTTACAATCCGTGTTTTGTCTCGCACCGAAAAAAGAAAGAAAGAAAGAAAGAAAGAAAGAAAGAAAAGCCAGCACTCGTTTTCATATCAGGGTGGACCGCTTAATGTTGGCAGGTGACGCGTGTCCAGCCAACGTCAACGTGCCGTACGCGCCAGAAGAATGCAAAGCCTTACTTACTTACTCAAGTTAACTCAAGTTACTCAAAGTCTGTTTGCGCAGTTATAAAACTGTTTGCCAATATGCACCAACTCGCACGCCAAGAAGTTCTTCTAAAGCTACAAAGCCTCGCACGTGCAGGGCGACATCCCTCCTACCCGAGCTTGCCGATGCCCGCGGTGGCTTGCGGCGCTGACGAGACCAACGCGTGCAGCTACCACGCCAACATCCGGGTACAGCACTGCGGCACCTACATGGCCTACTACCTGCAGCCGCTGCCCAGGTGCTTCATGGCCTACTGCATCGGTGAGCTGACCTGAGTGCCCGATGCGCTATGCCGGCTGTTTAATAGCCGACTTGTTCCCTAAACAGTGGCCCTTGCCCGCTAATAGGGGATTGGTCAAAAAAAGGGGCGAATATGAAACTTAAATGAAAAAGCGAGGCAAGGTGATAATTCCACAAATATTGGAGTAGGCGTATCATTTAAAATTAAAATGATTTCTAATACGATCGGCAATTTTGTGAGTAACCTCGTTATGAAATCAGGGGAATGAGCTTACTTGCTTTGTATCACAGAGGTATATTCGCAAAGGGCCATGCAGACGTTCCTGTGGCTAAAGCCCATGCAAGGGCGCCGAAGGATAGAACATTGTTTTCTTTGTTTGTTTGTTGCTGTTGCGCATAGCTCTGGCTTTTGCTTTTGACTGTGTCCGATACTTCTTGTAAAGCATAGTGAAATCATTGGACCAGGAAGACCTGAAAAAAAATTGAGACCGTCGCGTTACGAACCGCACGGATAGAGCCGAGTTCACAACTTTAAAGCAAGACCATCCGGCTCGGTTACAGTGCGGATGGCTAAATCTACAACAAGCGAGCGACTTCTAAATGACTGAAGTGCTATATTGCAGTTATCTATCTTCCAAATTTTCTTGTACTGTTTGACACTCACATTTTTTTAAGGAAGTTTACACTTTTACGCATAGTTTGTTTCATTTGCTACAAATCGATGACTATCTCCCCCGTTTTGGTCATTGCGAGCACGAAAGAAGGAACTGGTTAAATTCGCAAAATTGCAGTAATATAGTAAGTGCTTGTACATAAGTGGTATACGAGGTCTGTTAGAAAAGTATCCGACCTGTGGCCGAAGAAAATGAACTGGCATAACTGGAGCGTTGGAAACCTAATCACCCTCAAAGTAATCTCCTTGGGACTCGACACACTTCTCCCAGCGGTGCTGCCATTTTTGGAAGCACTCCGAGAAGGCCTCTTTCGGAATGGAGTTTAACTCAGCTGTCGTTGCGGCTATAATGTCCTCGCTTGTTTGAAATCGCGCTCCTTTCAATGGCCTCTTGATTTTGGGAAACAGCCAGAAGTCGCAGGGGGCCATATCAGAAGAGTAAGGAACCTGTTGAACTACAGGAGTCTGGTTTTTCGCCAAATAAGTCTGAATCAAGTGCGAGGAATGAGCAGGATTGTGCAGGAGCATTGTCGTGATGGATGCGCCAATTTCCTGTTGACCACAACTCCGGTCTCTGGCGCCGCACAGCATCACTTAGGCGACGGAAAACATCCCTGTAGTACACTTTGGTGATTGTTTGACCCTGTTGTGCGCACTCGTTGTGCACCACACCGCGAGAGTCAGCATCACTCTGACGTTGCTGCGCACTTGGCGGGCCTTCTTTGGTCTTGGTGACGTGGAATGCTTCCACTGTGACGACTGGGATTTGGTTTCCGGGTCGTATCCGCACACTCAAGACTCGTCACCAGTGATTATGGTGTTCAAGAAGTCGGGGTCACTGTTTGTGGAATTCAGCATGTCCTGTGCGACTTCAACACGAAGTTGCTTTTGCTCCACCGTGAGCAGCTTCGGCACGAATTTCGCCGCAACTCTCTTCATGGCCAAATCATCGGTCATAATGGAATGCGCAGAAAAAATGCTGATGCCCACCTCTTCCGCAATTTCTCGGCTAGTCACACGACGGTCCCGCATCACCCTAGCGTTCACTTCGGCAATGACCTGGTCATTTCGGCATGTTTATGGCCGAGCGGAGCGTGGCTCGCTCTCCACCGATGTGCGGCCTTCTTTAAACCGGTTGTACAACTCCTTAATATGTGTGCTGCTCATACCATCGTCACCGAAAGCCGTCTGAATCTTCCTAATGGTTTCCACTTGGCTGTCGCCCACTTTCTGGCAAAATTTGATGCAGTAGCGCTGCTCCAGTCGCTCCGCCATATTCCTTGCAATAAAAAAACCGACGAGAGCACTGCGCACTACCTCACTCAAACGCTGTATCTCAGCGACTGACGCTATCGGCAGGCGGGAAAAAATTCGCGCATGCGCACGAAGGTTCAAGGTCGGCTGATGCAAGCGCGCTTGTTTCATATCCGTCAGGTGTTCGCAAAAAAAAAAAAAGATGAGGTCGGATACTTTTTAGCAGACCTCGTATTAACGCTAACGACCACCAAAGAAACGATGCAGGGAACGTTAGGTCGATAACGTACAGGGATACAAGTACAGCAACATGAGCTTAGTGTTCCAATGGCGAGTATGTATGTATGTATGTATGTATGTATGTATGTATGTATGTATGTATGTATGTATGTATGTATGCATGCATGCATGCATGCATGTATGTATGTATGTATGTATGTATGTATGTATGTATGTATGCATGCATGCATGCATGCATGCATGTATGTATGTATGTATGTATGTATGTATGCATGCATGCATGCATGCGTGTATGTATGTATGTATGCATGCATGTATGTATGTATGTATGTATGTATGTATGTATGTATGTATGTATGTATGTATGCATGCATGCATGTATGTATGTATGTATGTATGTATGTATGTATGTATGTATGTATGTATGTATGCATGCATGTATGTATGTATGTATGTATGTATGTATGTATGTATGTATGTATGTATGTATGTATGTATGTATGTATGTATGCTTTATTTCCACAAAAACTAAACACAGCTTTGCGGGGGTAAAGTGGAGAAAAAAGCTGCTCGTAGCAGCTTGACCAGCCCCAATACCCTTAACACAAGAAAAGAAGGGAGCAGCAGAGCGGAAATACAGTTTTCCCAAGTACTTACACATTAAAGCAATACAACATATCATGCATACTCATCGCAAATCAGGCGAGGAAGAAAATACAACAAAAGCAAGATGTGAGTAAGCAAGCAAAAACACAAAATCTCACTGCACTTCAAAAGCATATATGCATTGTACAACTCACATATGAGAGAAAAAATCAAGAATATCAGGAGGAGAACAAGTTGCAATATCAATTTTATTAACAATGAGATCGTTTAATAACCGAGGTAGCCTAGAGCACAACATTTGTGATCCATAGTTCGTGCGCGATTTTGGTACGTGCCAGTACTCTGGCTTTCTTGTGCTGTATGGAGTTTCGTGTAGTTCTAAGTTAGCCATAGAAGTAATGCAGTTTATGTTCTTTTTCTGTTCGTTTTTATACGCAAGCACTAAACGATACCTTAAAAGGGCCTGTACTTTCGGTGTGTTAAGTTTATGAAATAAATAAGCTGAAGGGAAATCATATGGTTTATTACAAATAGCGCGAAGAGCCTTCTTTTGCAGTATGTACAGCCTGTTAATATTTTTGTCAGAAGTGGTAGCCCAGACAGAACAACAATAATTTAAATGGCTGAGAAAAAGCGAATTATATAACAAGCACTTAATAGAGCGAGGAAGATAGTTCAAGGAATGAAAAATTCCAGTGATTTGTGAAAGGTTGCTAGCAAGAAAATCTACATGGCTCTGCCACGTCATAGTATGATAAAAAAATACACCTAGCGATTTTACCGAGTGTACAAGCTCAATTTTAGAATTGTTCATTAGCAAATCTTACTCTAGAGTAATTTGCGTGTTCTTAGCGCGAAATAACACCGCCTTAGTTTTTTGCGAATAAATAGTCAGACCGTTGTCAAATGACCATGTGTATAGCATATTCAAAACTGCATTAGCTCTTATAATCAATTCGGCAGGGCCGTTAAATGAAAAGAATAACGTAGTGTCATCAGCATAGATTACATAACGCGTATCAACATCAATGTTTACTAAATCGTTAAAAAACTTATCGTTATAGCTTATTGTTCTAATTTAGCTATCAAATGAACGAGTGTGATTCGATCAGCGGGTCACGTAATCTTCAGAAGAGCTGACCGGTGCTCTAGTCGATTAACGAAATAAGGACTTCGGAAACAATTTGAGGTGTCAACGGTGGCATGGATATTGACAATATGGTGAAACTGGGGAACTTCGCGGATACATAGCAAAATAAATCCGAGGACACTTAAGAACTTCTTACGAGTTGTGAATGTGAAAGCTCAATGTCCAATTGAACGCCGCTGAGCGGTCCTTCGAGTTTTGCACCGCGAGTAATACATCATAGCGGCACGTGCTCCTTGAGCAAGCAAGCAGCAGCAGGACAGCTAAACCCAATAGTTTATATATATATATGGCCTGCGCAGCGGCTTCCGAAAGCTAGACGGCGGCACCCGCACGCGCGCGCGCGCGCTCCGTCGAGGCGCGCTGGTGACGTGGCGCCGCGGCGATGCCCTCTCCCCTCACGCAATACCTGGCGCGCTAGCGAAGCCGCAGATGTTCCGTTTCACCAGCTCTGCTCCGTCGAGGCTCTATCGTGACGTGGCATCGCGATGCCCTCTCCCCTCACGCAATACCTGGCGCGCTAGCGAAGCAGCAGCTGTTCCGTTTCACCAGCTCTGCTCCGTCGAGGCTATATCGTGACGTGGCGTCGCGGCGATGCCCTCTCCCTTCACGCAATACCTGGCGCGCTAGCGAAGCAGCAGCTGTTCCGTTTCACCAGCTCTGCTCCGTCGAGGCTATATCGTGACGTGGCGTCGCGGCGATGCCCTCTCCCCTCACGCAATACCTGGCGCGCTAGCGAAGCCGCAGGTGTTCCGTTTCACCAGCTCTGCTCCGTCGAGGCTATATCGTGACGTGGCGTCGCGGCGATGCCCTCTCCCTTCACGCAATACCTGGCGCGCTAGCGAAGCCGCAGGTGTTCCGTTTCGCCAGCTCTGCTCCGTCGAGGCTCTATCGTGACGTGGCGTCGCGGCGATGCCCTCTCCCCTCACGCAATACCTGGCACGCTAGCGAAGCCGCAGGTGTTCCGTTTCGCGAGCTCTGCTCCGTCGAGGCTCTATCGTGACGTGGCGTCGCGGCGATGCCCTCTCCCCTCACGCAATACCTGGCACGCTAGCGAAGCAGCAGGTGTTCCGTTTCGCCAGCTCTGCTCCGTCGAGGCTCTATCGTGACGTGGCGTCGCGGCGATGCCCTCTCCCCTCACGCAATACCTGGCACGCTAGCGAAGCAGCAGGTGTTCCGTTTCGCCAGCTCTGCTCCAGCGAGGCTCTATCGTGACGTGGCGTCGCGGCGATGCCCTCTCCCATCACGCAATACCTGACGCGCTAGCGAAGCAGCAGGTGTTCCGTTTCGCCCGCTCTGCTCCGTCGAGGCGCGCTCGTGACGCGGCGTCGCAGCCAATAGGAATTTAGGTGCCGTTTCGCGCCTACAGACAACGGCTTTTTCACTCAATAGGTCATTTGATGCTTTCGAATCAATAATTTCCACCCTTAAAGTGACTAAGGGTGTAACTTGGTCAGTGACTCAGATCATTACACACAAAAAGGGTGTAAGGCTGTGGGCTATAGACACATTTATAACGTTAATCACTTTTAAGGCCCAAATGATTTTACAGTGGAAGCGCTTAGTTCGGGGCATGCCGAACAGGGGGCAGTAAATCGCAATGAATCTCAAAGAAAGGTCTTAGTTCCGCAGTGGACTTAAATGTAGGCTGATTATGATGACGGTTATTGTCAGCAGGTGTTTTATGTGACGACGGTCATGACGCATTGCGCAGGGGAGCACGGCGCGCGCAAGAAACACATGAACAGCACCGGCTACTTGATGCACTGGAACCTTACGACCGAGATAAGCACGGGCGACGACAGGTGACCGGGCGGCACCTGCGCTACCGACGTCACCCAGACTGGGCATGCGCAGTTGGCTGATTTTAATAATACGGGCCCCACCAAAATTCAGCCTCTCGGGTATACTGTCTACCTCCTACGTGGCAGGAACTTCCGCGAATTCAGGTGCTCGAAATGCGACGTCGTTCGAGCGACCTTTACGCGGCAAAATAAATAGGACCCTAGCTGGTCGCACATGTGTCACTGACGCTAGCTGTAAATGAATTTTGATATTCTATAGACATTGATAGAATTCTATAGAATTTTATATTCTATAGAAATTCCATTGAATTTTTTATACGTTTCGTGCATAGAAGTTAAAAACGGTATATGGCCCCACGCAGTTCTTCGGCCACTGCTTGTACGCTCTACACTAAGAGAGACGCTTCAACTCTCTCTCAATGAATAATGGTCTGCATTTACAACCGTGATCTCCGAGATCGAGTGCCACACTGGCTCGTCGTTAAATCTCGGAGACCACGATTTTGCCCATTCTGCTAGAAAGGGATAACGTTCACTGCAGTTATAAGAGCGAATCGCGTTCCATCGGAGAGCAGTACTTCAGCAAGTGGAACAAAGGCACTGGAGACGTTAACTACAGCGAAATATATGGGACACGCGAGTGCCTGCAAAGAGAGTGGCAGCACTCCCTTTATTTTTATCGTGTACATCAAACAAGTCGTTTATAAGTCTGTCGACCAGAGCCAGACTGAAGTAAGCGGATTTTTAAACGATGTTTATTGTCAAAGGAAGGCCTATACGTTTTACATAGAGAGAAAAGTACAAGCCTATAGGAAGGCAAAGGCTTTTGCAGAAAGCCAGCGATTTGTCGATGTATCTATATTACACGGGCATACAGCCGGGAAGCCAAGCGCGTGTGGTTAAATCATCTGAAATCTTTCCTATTGACATGACAAGACTGAAAACGATTGGTCGATTCGATTTGTCTATTCTATTCGCCTTGTATTTAGTGAGTTTTCTCACGGCAGTTCACTGGTCAAATATATACACCAGTGCTCTCTTTTATACCAGTGCTCTTTTTTATACACACCAGTTTTCTTTTTTGCGTGTAGACAATGTCGGGGCTGTACTCCTTAATTGTTAGCTTTGACAGAACCGATACGTTCTGTATGACACTGCAAGGTGGCAATAAAGTATTATTATTATTATTATTATTATTATTATTATTATTATTATTATTATTATTATTATTATTATTATTATTAATACAAATGACAACACTAGTTCACCCCGCATGCTTAACGTTTCTTGAATGCCGGTGCAGCAGCTGTTCTACGGCTCCAACCCGGCAAACCAAGTGCGTACCGATGACAAATGTTCCCCGCACGAAAGTTCAGTGGTAGCTGAGTCGCGCTAAACTCAATATAATCCTTCAGTATTTTCGGGATACACACGCAGGCGCCCTAACCTAGCTTCCAAATGCTTGCATGCATTGTACACCAAAAGTGTTTTCCCGCGTTTTATGCTGCAAATCACTTCGCAGGCCGGAGGGATCCTGTAACATGTCTTGCGTAACTCGACCGAAAACAAAACGTCAGCTGCGGCGAGAACCCGCAGTCTTGTTCCGCGCACCAAACCGCGAGCCAAACTGTACGCTCACGAAACGACCTCAGAAAAAGAAAGAGAAAGAAAGAAAGAAATCGGGGAGAATAAGAAAGCGGGAAACACGCTGAAACCGTTCGCGTATGCGAACCAAGCAGCGGACCACGAGCTGAAAAAACTTGGGCACGCTAAGCGTTCACAGCGAGAGGGAAAAAAAAAGAAGAATCGAACGAAGGAGGAAACAAATCACGTGACGCGTGTGGGCGGTACACTAGAAGGCGGCACCTTTCTAGCTGATCTCGGCAATTAACTTCTCGAACAGCCGCCACGAGGTGAAGTATGGGACGCGTAAATTGCCACCCTCGGAGAGGAAACACCGCACCAAGCCTCCCCGCTCTCGCTGTGCGGCGTGCGACCGACCACCTCCCACAGCCACCCCCCCCCCCCCCCCTACTCCCGCGCTCACCGCATCTAGGCGACTTCCCTTGTGCGTAACAAAGAACGAAACGTCAGGAAACGGCTGCCGCTTGTTCGCGTGGGAGCAACCGTCACGTTAAACCGTTTCGCTAGGCGCGCGAAATGGGCTTATTTATGCCCGCCGAGGCAGAACGTGAGCGCGCGACACCTCGCGGCGAGGACGCGAACGCGTGTCAAAAGCGGGCGGCAGGTCGTCAATTTTCGCAGCCTTCAAACTTGGGGACCAGAGACTATAAGCACGGTGCCGAACGCGGAACTCGGAAAACGTTTCGTATGTGTAGAGCGAGTTGCTTATGACAGTTCCGGAGTTCCCGATTTTGCTGCGAACGACTTGTGACAAGAATGAGAAAAGGGAGGAAGAAAAAAAGAAAAGATCAGGTCGCCGCGTTGCGCCTTATTGTAATGCGCAGTGGCGTAGCGACAGGGGGGGCCGGGGGGCCGTGGGCCCCGGGTGCAAGGGGCCAGAGGGGGGGAGGGGGGGGGGGTGTCATATACGTCTGAAGACACCCTGGAAATTGTCGATATCATATCCTCGCCTTCTTCGACTACACCCGGGGGGCGGGGGGTCACGGAAGACCTATGGGCCCCGGGTGCCAGACGACCTAGCTACGCCACTGGTAATGCGATATCGTAGATGCCCTTTATCATCCAATGGCTATCAATGGACATCGACGTGAACTTCGTCCTCTGTGTGTTGTCACCCATAAACTGCTACTGAGGCTTCCAACCGGCTGACCTCCTGATGCTCACAACTACCTCTTAAAGCTTTCTTTGCTTATCGTTTTCTTTTGTCTTATTATTTTATGTATTTCCTTTATTATCAACGAGCAAAACGCCCGATTTAACGCGACTTTATTTCTGTTCTACTGTACTTTGTTGTGTGTTTGTATAAGAACGATGCCTTTTTGTGCATATCTTGTTTCTATTCGACTGTTTCGGACTCTCACCTCTCACTCATCTCACCGCACACATGAAGCGCACCAGACTGCATAGGCTAAACCCCTCATTGCAAATCGCGCCTCCACACAGACTGCACCAACGCGATGGTGTCACATCTGTGCCGGTTGTCGATGGGAGTTGTCTTAATTCACGAGAGCTTATTCAGCACTGATTGGAAAGGTGTTGCATGTGACGTCACGACTGTGGAGAGAATATGCAAGACCACATGTTGTGCCTCTGCTCTAGATTTGATACCCAGGGGCATTGCGTCTCCAATACGTCGCGGCGACCAGACGATCGTCCAAGGTCTGTGCCGACGCTACCAGCACACCATCGGGACCTACCGCGGTTGTTTAGTGGCTTTGGTGTAGCGCTGCTATGCCCGAGTTCGCGGGATCAAATGCCGGCCGCGGCGACCGCATTTCGATGGGGGCGAAATGAAAAAACATCCGTGTACCGTGCGTTGGGTGCACGTAAAGAACCCCAGGTAGCCAAAATTAAACCGGAGTCCCCCACTACGGCGTGCCTCCTAATCAGATCGTGGTTTTGGGACGTAAAACCACAAAATTTAAATTTTAATTTACCGCAAACTTGAAGTAAGCCTATACAGCGTGACTCCTAATCAGATCGTGGTTTTGGCACGTAAAACCACAAAATTTAAATTTTAATTTACCGCAAACTTGCAGTAAGCCTATACAGCGTGACTCCTAATCAGATCGTGGTTTTGGCACGTAAAACCACAGAATTTAAATTTTAATTTAACGCCAACTTGGAGTAAGCCAATACGGCATGCCTCCTAATCAAATCGTGGTTTTGGCACGTAAAACCACAGAATTTAAATTTTAATTTAACGTCAACTTGGAGTAAGCCAATACGGCGTGCCTCCTAATCAGATCGTGGTTTTGGCACGCAAAACCACAGAATTTAAATTTTAATTTAACGCCAACTTGGAGTAAGCCAATACGGCATGCCTCCTAATCAGATCGTGGTTTTGGCACGCAAAACCACAGAATTTAAATTTTAATTTAACGTCAACTTGGAGTAAGCCAATACGGCGTGCCTCCTAATCAGATCGTGGTTTTGGCACGCAAAACCACAGAATTTAAATTTTAATTTAACGCCAACTTGGAGTAAGCCAATACGGCGTGACTCCTAATCAGGTCGTGGTTTTGGCACGCAAAACCACAGAATTTAAATTTTAATTTAACGTCAACTTGGAGTAAGCCAATACGGCGTGCCTCCTAATCAGATCGTGGTTTTGGCACGCAAAACCACAGAATTTAAATTTTAATTTAACGCCAACTTGGAGTAAGCCAATACGGCGTGACTCCTAATCAGGTCGTGGTTTTGGCACGCAAAACCACAGAATTTAAATTTTAATTTAACGTCAACTTGGAGTAAGCCAATACGGCGTGCCTCCTAATCAGATCGTGGTTTGGCACGCAAAACCACAGAATTTAAATTTTAATTTAACGCCAACTTGGAGTAAGCCAATACGGCGTGACTCCTAATCAGGTCGTGGTTTTGGCACGCAAAACCACATAATATAAATTTTAATTTAACGC